>NW_026015924.1:0-24330 GCF_020379485.1 Brassica napus | reverse complement strand
TTCCAATCAAACCAGGATGAATCACTTGTAAGAAGCTTGATTTGGATACATAAAGTGGTGGAGAATCACCAGGAAGTTGAATAAATCTCATAGGAGTTGGGATGAAGAAGTTATCCCACTTTCAAATCAGGTGATTCCAGTTTCCAGTTTGGGAATAGCACAGCTTCTTCGTCGTTCCAATCAAACCAGGATGAATCACTTTGTAAGAAGCTTGATTTGGATACATAAAGTGGTGGAGAATCACCAGAAGTTGAATAAATCTCATAGGAGTTGGGATGAAGAAGTTATCCCACTTTCAAATCAGGTGATTCCAGTTTCCCAGTTTGGGAATAGCACAGCTTCTTCGTCGTTCCAATCAAACCAGGATGAATCACTTTGTGAGAAGCTTGATTTGGATACATAAAGTGGTGGAGAATCACCAGGAAGTTGAATAAATCTCATAGGAGTTGGAAAAGAAGTTATCCCACTTTCAAATCAGGTGATTCCAGTTTCCCAGTTTTTGGGAATAGCACAGCTTCTTCGTCGTTCCAATCAAACCAGGATGAATCACTTTGTGAGAAGCTTGATTTGGATACATAAAGTGGTGGAGAATCACCAGGAAGTTGAATAAATCTCATAGGAGTTGGCGAAAAGAAGTTATCCCACTTTCAAATCAGGTGATTCCAGTTTCCCAGTTTGGGAATAGCACAGCTTCTTCGTCGTTCCAATCAAACCAGGATGAATCACTTTGTGAGAAGCTTGATTTGGATACATAAAGTGGTGGAGATCACCAGGAAGTTGAATAAATCTCATAGGAGTTGGGAAAAGAAGTTATCCCACTTTCAAATCAGGTGATTCCAGTTTCCCAGTTTGGGAATAGCACAGCTTCTTTCGTCGTTCCAATCAAACCAGGATGAATCACTTTGTGAGAAGCTTGATTTGGATACATAAAGTGGTGGAGAATCACCAGGAGTTGAATAAATCTCATAGGAGTTGGCGAAAAGAAGTTATCCCACTTTCAAATCAGGTGATTCCAGTTTCCCAGTTTGGGAATAGCACAGCTTCTTCGTCGTTCCAATCAAACCAGGATGAATCACTTTGTGAGAAGCTTGATTTGGATACATAAAGTGGTGGAGAATCACCAGGAAGTTGAATAAATCTCATAGGAGTGGGCGAAAAGAAGTTATCCCACTTTCAAATCAGGTGATTCCAGTTTCCCAGTTTGGGAATAGCACAGCTTCTTCGTCGTTCCAATCAAACCAGGATGAATCACTTTGTGAGAAGCTTGATTTGGATACATAAAGTGGTGGAGAATCACCAGGAAGTTGAATAAATCTCATAGGAGTTGGGATGAAGAAGTTATCCCACTTTCAAATCAGGTGATTCCAGTTTCCCAGTTTGGGAATAGCACAGCTTCTTCGTCGTTCCAATCAAACCAGGATGAATCACTTTGTGAGAAGCTTGATTTGGATACATAAAGTGGTGGAGAATCACCAGGAAGTTGAATAAATCTCATAGGAGTTGGCATGAAGAAGTTATCCCACTTTCAAATCAGGTGATTCCAGTTTCCCAGTTTGGGAATAGCACAGCTTCTTTGTCGTTCCAATCAAACCAGGATGAATCACTTTGTGAAGAAGCTTGATTTGGATACATAAAGTGGTGGAGAATCACCAGGAAGTTGAATAACTCATAGGAGTTGGGATGAAGAAGTTATCCCACTTTCAAATCAGGTGATTCCAGTTTCCCAGTTTGGGAATAGCACAGCTTCTTCGTCGTTCCAATCAAACCAGGATGAATCACTTTGTGAGAAAGCTTGATTTGGATACATAAAGTGGTGGAGAATCACCAGGAAGTTGAATAAATCTCATAGGAGTTGGGAAAGAAGTTATCCCACTTTCAAATCAGGTGATTCCAGTTCCCAGTTTGGGAATAGCACAGCTTCTTCGTCGTTCCAATCAAACCAGGATGAATCACTTTGTGAGAAGCTTGATTTGGATACATAATGGTGGAGAATCACCAGGAAGTTGAATAAATCTCATAGGAGTTGGGATGAAGAAGTTATCCCACTTTCAAATCAGGTGATTCCAGTTTCCCAGTTTGGGAATAGCACAGCTTCTTCGTCGTTCCAATCAAACCATGAATCACTTTGTGAGAAGCTTGATTTGGATACATAAAGTGGTGGAGAATCACCAGGAAGTTGAATAAATCTCATAGGAGTTGGGATGAAGAAGTTATCCCACTTTCAAATCAGGTGATTCCAGTTTCCCAGTTTGGGAATAGACAGCTTCTTTCGTCGTTCCAATCAAACCAGGATGAATCACTTTGTGAGAAGCTTGATTTGGATACATAAAGTGGTGGAGAATCACCAGGAAGTTGAATAAATCTCATAGGAGTTGGGATGAAGAAGTTATCCCACTTTCAAATCAGGTGATTCCAGTTTCCCAGTTTGGGAATAGCACAGCTTCTTCGTCGTTCCAATCAAACCAGGATGAATCACTTTGTGAGAAGGTTGATTTGGATACATAAAGTGGTGGAGAATCACCAGGAAGTTGAATAAATCTCATAGGAGTTGGCGAAAAAAGTTATCCCACTTTCAAATCAGGTGATTCCAGTTTCCCAGTTTGGGAATAACAGCTTCTTCGTCGTTCCAATCAAACCAGGATGAATCACTTTGTGAGAAGCTTGATTTGGATACATAAAGTGGTGGAGAATCACCAGGAAGTTGAATAAATCTCATAGGAGTTGGGATGAAGAAGTTATCCCACTTTCAAATCAGTGATTCCAGTTTCCCAGTTTGGGAATAGCACAGCTTCTTCTTTGTCGTTCCAATCAAACCAGGATGAATCACTTTGTGAGAAGCTTGATTTGGATACATAAAGTGGTGGAGAATCACCAGGAAGTTGAATAAATCTCATAGGAGTTGGGATGAAGAAGTTATCCCACTTTCAAATCAGGTGATTCCAGTTTCCCAGTTTGGGAATAGCACAGCTTCTTCGTCGTTCCAATCAAACCAGGATGAATCACTTTGTGAGAAGCTTGATTTGGATACATAAAGTGGTGGAGAATCACCAGGAAGTTGAATAAATCTCATAGGAGTTGGGAAAAAGTTATCCCACTTTCAAATCAGGTGATTCCAGTTTCCCAGTTTGGGAATCACAGCTTCTCGTCGTTCCAATCAAACCAGGATGAATCACTTTGTGAGAAGCTTGATTTGGATACATAAAGTGGTGGAGAATCACCAGGTTGAATAAATCTCATAGGAGTTGGGATGAAGAAGTTATCCCACTTTCAAATCAGGTGATTCCAGTTTCCCAGTTTGGGAATAGCACAGCTTCTTCGTCGTTCCAATCAAACCAGGATGAATCACTTTGTAGAAGCTTGATTTGGATACATAAAGTGGTGGAAATCACCAGGAAGTTGAATAAATCTCATAGGAGTTGGGATGAAGAAGTTATCCCACTTTCAAATCAGGTGATTCCAGTTTCCCAGTTTGGGAATAGCACAGCTTCTTCGTCGTTCCAATCAAACCAGGATGAATCACTTTGTGAGAAGCTTGATTTGGATACATAAAGTGGTGGAGAATCACCAGGAAGTTGAATAAATCTCATAGGAGTTGGGATGAAGAAGTTATCCCACTTTCAAATCAGGTGATTCCAGTTTCCCAGTTTGGGAATAGCACAGCTTCTTCGTCGTTCCAATCAAACCAGGATGAATCACTTGTGAGAAGCTTGATTTGGATACATAAAGTGGTGGAGAATCACCAGGAAGTTGAATAAATCTCATAGGAGTTGGGATGAAGAAGTTATCCCACTTTCAAATCAGGTGATTCCAGTTTCCCAGTTTGGGAATAGCACAGCTTCTTCGTCGTTCCAATCAAACCAGGATGAATCACTTTGTGAGAAGCTTGATTTGGATACATAAAGTGGTGGAGAATCACCAGGAAGTTGAATAAATCTCATAGGAGTTGGGATGAAGAAGTTATCCCACTTTCAAATCAGGTGATTCCAGTTTCCCAGTTTGGGAATAGCACAGCTTCTTCGTCGTTCCAATCAAACCAGGATGAATCACTTTGTGAGAAGCTTGATTTGGATACATAAAGTGGTGGAGAATCACCAGGAAGTTGAATAAATCTCATAGGAGTTGGGATGAAGAAGTTATCCCACTTTCAAATCAGGTGATTCCAGTTTCCCAGTTTGGGAATAGCACAGCTTCTTCGTCGTTCCAATCAAACCAGGATGAATCACTTTGTGAGAAGCTTGATTTGGATACATAAAGTGGTGGAGAATCACCAGGAAGTTGAATAAATCTCATAGGAGTTGGCGAAAAAGTTATCCCACTTTCAAATCAGGTGATTCCAGTTTCCCAGTTTGGGAATAGCACAGCTTCTTTCGTCGTTCCAATCAAACCAGGATGAATCACTTTGTGAGAAGCTTGATTTGGATACATAAAGTGGTGGAGAATCACCAGGAAGTTGAATAAATCTCATAGGAGTTGGGATGAAGAAGTTATCCCACTTTCAAATCAGGTGATTCCAGTTTCCCAGTTTGGGAATAGCACAGCTTCTTCTCGTCGTTCCAATCAAACCAGGATGAATCCTTTTGTAAGAAGCTTGATTTGGATACATAAAGTGGTGGAGATCACCAGGAAGTTGAATAAATCTCATAGGAGTTGGGAGAAAAAGTTATCCCACTTTCAAATCAGGTGATTCCAGTTTCCCAGTTTGGGAATAGCACAGCTTCTTCGTCGTTCCTCCAATCAAACCAGATGAATCACTCTTGTGAGAAGCTTGATTTGGATACATAAAGTGGTGGAGAATCACCAGGAAGTTGAATAAATCTCATAGGAGTTGGGATGAAGAAGTTATCCCACTTTCAAATCAGGTGATTCCAGTTTCCCAGTTTGGGAATAGCACAGCTTCTTCGTCGTTCCAATCAAACCAGGATGAATCACTTTGTGAGAAGCTTGATTTGGATACATAAAGTGTGGAGAATCACCAGGAAGTTGAATAAATCTCATAGGAGTTGGGATGAAGAAGTTATCCCACTTTCAAATCAGGTGATTCCAGTTTCCCAGTTTGGGAATAGCACAGCTTCTTCGTCGTTCCAATCAAACCAGGATGAATCACTTTGTGAGAAGCTTGATTTGGATACATAAAGTGGTGGAGAATCACCAGGAAGTTGAATAAATCTCATAGGAGTTGGCGAAAAAGTTATCCCACTTTCAAATCAGGTGATTCCAGTTTCCCAGTTTGGGATAGCACAGCTTCTTCGTCGTTCCAATCAAACCAGGATGAATCACTTTGTGAAAGCTTGATTTGGATACATAAAGTGGTGGAGAATCACCAGGAAGTTGAATAAATCTCATAGGAGTTGGGATGAAGAAGTTATCCCACTTTCAAATCAGGTGATTCCAGTTTCCCAGTTTGGGAATAGCACAGCTTCTTCGTCGTTCCAATCAAACCAGGATGAATCACTTTGTGAGAAGCTTGATTTGGATACATAAAGTGGTGGAGAATCACCAGGAAGTTGAATAAATCTCATAGGAGTTGGGATGAAGAAGTTATCCCACTTTCAAATCAGGTGATTCCAGTTTCCCAGTTTGGGAATAGCACAGCTTTCTTCGTCGTTCCAATCAAACCAGGATGAATCACTTTGTGAGAAGCTTGATTTGGATACATAAAGTGGTGGAGAATCACCAGGAAGTTGAATAAATCTCATAGGAGTTGGGATGAAGAAGTTATCCCACTTTCAAATCAGGTGATTCCAGTTTCCCAGTTTGGGAATAGCACAGCTTCTTCGTCGTTCCAATCAAACCAGGATGAATCACTTTGTGAGAAGCTTGATTTGGATACATAAAGTGGTGGAGAATCACCAGGAAGTTGAATAAATCTCATAGGAGTTGGGATGAAGAAGTTATCCCACTTTCAAATCAGGTGATTCCAGTTTCCCAGTTTGGGAATAGCACAGCTTCTTCGTCGTTCCAATCAAACCAGGATGAATCACTTTGTGAGAAGCTTGATTTGGATACATAAAGTGGTGGAGAATCACCAGGAAGTTGAATAAATCTCATAGGAGTTGGGATGAAGAAGTTATCCCACTTTCAAATCAGGTGATTCCAGTTTCCCAGTTTGGGAATAGCACAGCTTCTTCGTCGTTCCAATCAAACCAGGATGAATCACTTTGTGAGAAGCTTGATTTGGATACATAAAGTGGTGGAGAATCACCAGGAAGTTGAATAAATCTCATAGGAGTTGGGAAAAGAAGTTATCCCACTTTCAAATCAGGTGATTCCAGTTTCCCAGTTTGGGAATAGCACAGCTTCTTCGTCGTTCCAATCAAACCAGGATGAATCACTTTGTGAGAAGCTTGATTTGGATACATAAAGTGGTGGAGAATCACCAGGAAGTTGAATAAATCTCATAGGAGTTGGGATGAAGAAGTTATCCCTTTCAAATCAGGTGATTCCAGTTTCCCAGTTTGGGAATAGCACAGCTTCTTCGTCGTTCCAATCAAACCAGGATGAATCACTTTGTGAGAAGCTTGATTTGGATACATAAAGTGGTGTAGAATCACCAGGAAGTTGAATAAATCTCATAGGAGTTGGGATGAAGAAGTTATCCCACTTTCAAATCAGGTGATTCCAGTTTCCCAGTTTGGGAATAGCACAGCTTCTTCGTCGTTCCAATCAAACCAGGATGAATCACTTTGTGAGAAGCTTGATTTGGATACATAAAGTGGTGGAGAATCACCAGGAAGTTGAATAAATCTCATAGGAGTTGGCGAAAAAAGTTATCCCACTTTCAAATCAGGTGATTCCAGTTTCCCAGTTTGGGAATAGCACAGCTTCTTCGTCGTTCCAATCAAACCAGGATGAATCACTTTGTGAGAAGCTTGATTTGGATACATAAAGTGGTGGAGAATCACCAGGAAGTTGAATAAATCTCATAGGAGTTGGATGAAGAAGTTATCCCACTTTCAAATCAGGTGATTCCAGTTTCCCAGTTTGGGAATAGCACAGCTTCTTCGTCGTTCCAATCAAACCAGGATGAATCACTTTGTGAGAAGCTTGATTTGGATACATAAAGTGGTGGAGAATCACCAGGAAGTTGAATAAATCTCATAGGAGTTGGGATGAAAAGTTATCCCACTTTCAAATCAGGTGATTCCAGTTTCCCAGTTTGGGAATAGCACAGCTTCTTCGTCGTTCCAATCAAACCAGGATGAATCACTTTGTGAGAAGCTTGATTTGGATACATAAAGTGGTGGAGAATCACCAGGAAGTTGAATAAATCTCATAGGAGTTGGGATGAAGAAGTTATCCCACTTTCAAATCAGGTGATTCCAGTTTCCCAGTTTGGGAATAGCACAGCTTCTTCGTCGTTCCAATCAAACCAGGATGAATCACTTTGTGAGAAGCTTGATTTGGATACATAAAGTGGTGGAGAATCACCAGGAAGTTGAATAAATCTCATAGGAGTTGGGATGAAGAAGTTATCCCACTTTCAAATCAGGTGATTCCAGTTTTCCCAGTTTGGGAATAGCACAGCTTCTTCGTCGTTCCAATCAAACCAGGATGAATCACTTTGTGAGAAGCTTGATTTGGATACATAAAGTGGTGGAGAATCACCAGGAAGTTGAATAATCTCATAGGAGTTGGGATGAAGAAGTTATCCCACTTTCAAATCAGGTGATTCCAGTTTCCCAGTTTGGGAATAGCACAGCTTCTTCGTCGTTCCAATCAAACCAGGATGAATCACTTTGTGAGAAGCTTGATTTGGATACATAAAGTGGTGGAGAATCACCAGGAAGTTGAATAAATCTCATAGGAGTTGGGAAAAGAAGTTATCCCACTTTCAAATCAGGTGATTCCAGTTTCCCAGTTTGGGAATAGCACAGCTTCTTCGTCGTTCCAATCAAACCAGGATGAATCACTTTGTGAGAAGCTTGATTTGGATACATAAAGTGGTGGAGAATCACCAGGAAGTTGAATAAATCTCATAGGAGTTGGGATGAAGAAGTTATCCCACTTTCAAATCAGGTGATTCCAGTTTCCCAGTTTGGGAATACACACTTCTTCTCGTCGTTCCAATCAAACCAGGATGAATCACTTTGTGAGAAGCTTGTATTTGGATACATAAAGTGGTGGAGAATCACCAGGAAGTTGAATAAATCTCATAGGAGTTGGGATGAAGAAGTTATCCCACTTTCAAATCAGGTGATTCCAGTTTCCCAGTTTGGGAATAGCACAGCTTCTTCGTCGTTCCAATCAAACCAGGATGAATCACTTTGTGAGAAGCTTGATTTGGATACATAAAGTGGTGGAGAATCACCAGGAAGTTGAATAAATCTCATAGGAGTTGGGATGAAGAAGTTATCCCACTTTCAAATCAGGTGATTCCAGTTTCCCAGTTTGGGAATAGCACAGCTTCTTCGTCGTTCCAATCAAACCAGGATGAATCACTTTGTGAGAAGCTTGATTTGGATACATAAAGTGGTGGAGAATCACCAGGAAGTTGAATAAATCTCATAGGAGTTGGGATGAAGAAGTTATCCCACTTTCAAATCAGGTGATTCCAGTTTCCCAGTTTGGGAATAGCACAGCTTCTTCGTCGTTCCAATCAAACCAGGATGAATCACTTTGTGAGAAGCTTGATTTGGATACATAAAGTGGTGGAGAATCACCAGGAAGTTGAATAAATCTCATAGGAGTTGGGAAAGAAGTTATCCCACTTTCAAATCAGGTGATTCCAGTTTCCCAGTTTGGGAATAGCACAGCTTCTTCGTCGTTCCAATCAAACCAGGATGAATCACTTTGGAGAAGCTTGATTTGGATACATAAGTGGTGGAGAATCACCAGGAAGTTGAATAAATCTCATAGGAGTTGGGATGAAGAAGTTATCCCACTTTCAAATCAGGTGATTCCAGTTTCCCAGTTTGGGAATAGCACAGCTTCTTCGTCGTTCCAATCAAACCAGGATGAATCACTTTGTGAGAAGCTTGATTTGGATACATAAAGTGGTGGAGAATCACCAGGAAGTTGAATAAATCTCATAGGAGTTGGGATGAAGAAGTTATCCCACTTTCAAATCAGGTGATTCCAGTTTCCCAGTTTGGGAATAGCACAGCTTCTTCGTCGTTCCAATCAAACCAGGATGAATCACTTTGTGAGAAGCTTGATTTGGATACATAAAGTGGTGGAGAATCACCAGGAAGTTGAATAAATCTCATAGGAGTTGGGATGAAGAAGTTATCCCACTTTCAAATCAGGTGATTCCAGTTTCCCAGTTTGGGAATAGCACAGCTTCTTCGTCGTTCCAATCAAACCAGGATGAATCACTTTGTGAGAAGCTTGATTTGGATACATAAAGTGGTGGAGAATCACCAGGAAGTTGAATAAATCTCATAGGAGTTGGATGAAGAAGTTATCCCACTTTCAAATCAGGTGATTCCAGTTTCCCAGTTTGGGAATAGCACAGCTTCTTCGTCGTTCCAATCAAACCAGGATGAATCACTTTGTGAGAAGCTTGATTTGGATACATAAAGTGGTGAGAATCACCAGGAAGTTGAATAAATCTCATAGGAGTTGGGATGAAAAGTTATCCCACTTTCAAATCAGGTGATTCCAGTTTCCCAGTTTGGGAATAGCACAGCTTCTTCGTCGTTCCAATCAAACCAGGATGAATCACTTTGTGAGAAGCTTGATTTGGATACATAAAGTGGTGGAGAATCACCAGGAAGTTGAATAAATCTCATAGGAGTTGGGATGAAGAAGTTATCCCACTTTCAAATCAGGTGATTCCAGTTTCCCAGTTTGGGAATAGCACAGCTTCTTCGTCGTTCCAATCAAACCAGGATGAATCACTTTGTGAGAAGCTTGATTTGGATACATAAAGTGGTGGAGAATCACCAGGAAGTTGAATAAATCTCATAGGAGTTGGGATGAAGAAGTTATCCCACTTTCAAATCAGGTGATTCCAGTTTCCCAGTTTGGGAATAGCACAGCTTCTTCGTCGTTCCAATCAAACCAGGATGAATCACTTTGTGAGAAGCTTGATTTGGATACATAAAGTGGTGGAGAATCACCAGGAAGTTGAATAAATCTCATAGGAGTTGGGAAGAAAAGTTATCCCACTTTCAAATCAGGTGATTCCAGTTTCCCAGTTTGGAATAGCACAGCTTCTTCTTCGTCGTTCCAATCAAACCAGGATGAATCACTTTGTGAGAAGCTTGATTTGGATACATAAAGTGGTGGAGAATCACCAGGAAGTTGAATAAATCTCATAGGAGTTGGGATGAAGAAGTTATCCCACTTTCAAATCAGGTGATTCCAGTTTCCCAGTTTGGGAATAGCACAGCTTCTTCGTCGTTCCAATCAAACCAGGATGAATCACTTTGTGAGAAGCTTGATTTGGATACATAAAGTGGTGGAGAATCACCAGGAAGTTGAATAAATCTCATAGGAGTTGGATGAAGAAGTTATCCCACTTTCAAATCAGGTGATTCCAGTTTCCCAGTTTGGGAATAGCACAGCTTCTTCGTCGTTCCAATCAAACCAGGATGAATCACTTTGTGAGAAGCTTGATTTGGATACATAAAGTGGTGGAGAATCACCAGGAAGTTGAATAAATCTCATAGGAGTTGGGATGAAGAAGTTATCCCACTTTCAAATCAGGTGATTCCAGTTTCCCAGTTTGGGAATAGCACAGCTTCTTCGTCGTTCCAATCAAACCAGGATGAATCACTTTGTGAGAAGCTTGATTTGGATACATAAAGTGGTGGAGAATCACCAGGAAGTTGAATAAATCTCATAGGAGTTGGGAAAAGAAGTTATCCCACTTTCAAATCAGGTGATTCCAGTTTCCCAGTTTGGGAATAGCACAGCTTCTTCGTCGTTCCAATCAAACCAGGATGAATCACTTTGTGAGAAGCTTGATTTGGATACATAAAGTGGTGGAGAATCACCAGGAAGTTGAATAAATCTCATAGGAGTTGGGATGAAGAAGTTATCCCACTTTCAAATCAGGTGATTCCAGTTTCCCAGTTTGGGAATAGCACAGCTTCTTCGTCGTTCCAATCAAACCAGGATGAATCACTTTGTGAGAAGCTTGATTTGGATACATAAGTGGTGGAGAATCACCAGGAAGTTGAATAAATCTCATAGGAGTTGGGATGAAGAAGTTATCCCACTTTCAAATCAGGTGATTCCAGTTTCCCAGTTTGGGAATAGCACAGCTTCTTCGTCGTTCCAATCAAACCAGGATGAATCACTTTGTGAGAAGCTTGATTTGGATACATAAAGTGGTGGAGAATCACCAGGAAGTTGAATAAATCTCATAGGAGTTGGATGAAGAAGTTATCCCACTTTCAAATCAGGTGATTCCAGTTTCCCAGTTTGGGAATAGCACAGCTTCTTCGTCGTTCCAATCAAACCAGGATGAATCACTTTGTGAGAAGCTTGATTTGGATACATAAAGTGGTGGAGAATCACCAGGAAGTTGAATAAATCTCATAGGAGTTGGGATGAAGAAGTTATCCCACTTTCAAATCAGGTGATTCCAGTTTCCCAGTTTGGGAATAGCACAGCTTCTTCGTCGTTCCAATCAAACCAGGATGAATCACTTTGTGAGAAGCTTGATTTGGATACATAAAGTGGTGGAGAATCACCAGGAAGTTGAATAAATCTCATAGGAGTTGGCGAAGAAGTTATCCCACTTTCAAATCAGGTGATTCCAGTTTCCCAGTTTGGGAATAGCACAGCTTCTTCGTCGTTCCAATCAAACCAGGATGAATCACTTTGTGAGAAGCTTGATTTGGATACATAAAGTGGTGGAGAATCACCAGGAAGTTGAATAAATCTCATAGGAGTTGGGATGAAGAAGTTATCCCACTTTCAAATCAGGTGATTCCAGTTTCCCAGTTTGGGAATAGCACAGCTTCTTCGTCGTTCCAATCAAACCAGGATGAATCACTTTGTGAGAAGCTTGATTTGGATACATAAAGTGGTGGAGAATCACCAGGAAGTTGAATAAATCTCATAGGAGTTGGGATGAAGAAGTTATCCCACTTTCAAATCAGGTGATTCCAGTTTCCCAGTTTGGGAATAGCACAGCTTCTTCGTCGTTCCAATCAAACCAGGATGAATCACTTTGTGAGAAGCTTGATTTGGATACATAAAGTGGTGGAGAATCACCAGGAAGTTGAATAAATCTCATAGGAGTTGGGATGAAGAAGTTATCCCACTTTCAAATCAGGTGATTCCAGTTTCCCAGTTTGGGAATAGCACAGCTTCTTCGTCGTTCCAATCAAACCAGGATGAATCACTTTGTAAGAAGCTTGATTTGGATACATAATGTGGAGAATCACCAGGAAGTTGAATAAATCTCATAGGAGTTGGGAAAAGAAGTTATCCCACTTTCAAATCAGGTGATTCCAGTTTCCCAGTTTGGGAATAGCACAGCTTCTTCGTCGTTCCAATCAAACCAGGATGAATCACTTTGTGAGAAGCTTGATTTGGATACATAAAGTGGTGGAGAATCACCACGAAGTTGAATAAATCTCATAGGAGTTGGGATGAAGAAGTTATCCCACTTTCAAATCAGGTGATTCCAGTTTCCCAGTTTGGGAATAGCACAGCTTCTTCGTCGTTCCAATCAAACCAGGATGAATCACTTTGTGAGAAGCTTGATTTGGATACATAAAGTGGTGGAGAATCACCAGGAAGTTGAATAAATCTCATAGGAGTTGGGATGAAGAAGTTATCCCACTTTCAAATCAGGTGATTCCAGTTTCCCAGTTTGGGAATAGCACAGCTTCTTCGTCGTTCCAATCAAACCAGGATGAATCACTTTGTGAGAAGCTTGATTTGGATACATAAAGTGGTGGAGAATCACCAGGAAGTTGAATAAATCTCATAGGAGTTGGGATGAAGAAGTTATCCCACTTTCAAATCAGGTGATTCCAGTTTCCCAGTTTGGGATAGCACAGCTTCTTCTTCGTCGTTCCAATCAAACCAGGATGAATCACTTTGTGAGAAGCTTGATTTGGATACATAAAGTGGTGGAGAATCACCAGGAAGTTGAATAAATCTCATAGGAGTTGGATGAAGAAGTTATCCCACTTTCAAATCAGGTGATTCCAGTTTCCCAGTTTGGGAATAGCACAGCTTCTCTCGTCGTTCCAATCAAACCAGGATGAATCACTTTGTGAGAAGCTTGATTTGGATACATAAAGTGGTGGAGAATCACCAGGAAGTTGAATAAATCTCATAGGAGTTGGGATGAAGAAGTTATCCCACTTTCAAATCAGGTGATTCCAGTTTCCCAGTTTGGGAATAGCACAGCTTCTTCGTCGTTCCAATCAAACCAGGATGAATCACTTTGTGAGAAGCTTGATTTGGATACATAAAGTGGTGGAGAATCACCAGGAAGTTGAATAAATCTCATAGGAGTTGGGATGAAGAAGTTATCCCACTTTCAAATCAGGTGATTCCAGTTTCCCAGTTTGGGAATAGCACAGCTTCTTCGTCGTTCCAATCAAACCAGGATGAATCACTTTGTGAGAAGCTTGATTTGGATACATAAAGTGGTGGAGAATCACCAGGAAGTTGAATAAATCTCATAGGAGTTGGGATGAAGAAGTTATCCCACTTTCAAATCAGGTGATTCCAGTTTCCCAGTTTGGGAATAGCACAGCTTCTTCGTCGTTCCAATCAAACCAGGATGAATCACTTTGTGAGAAGCTTGATTTGGATACATAAAGTGGTGGAGAATCACCAGGAAGTTGAATAAATCTCATAGGAGTTGGGATGAAAAGTTATCCCACTTTCAAATCAGGTGATTCCAGTTTCCCAGTTTGGGAATAGCACAGCTTCTTCTTCGTCGTTCCAATCAAACCAGGATGAAACTTTTGTGAAGCTTGATTTGGATACATAAAGTGGTGGAGAATCACCAGGAAGTTGAATAAATCTCATAGGAGTTGGGATGAAGAAGTTATCCCACTTTCAAATCAGGTGATTCCAGTTTCCCAGTTTGGGAATAGCACAGCTTCTTCGTCGTTCCAATCAAACCAGGATGAATCACTTTGTGAGAAGCTTGATTTGGATACATAAAGTGGTGGAGAATCACCAGGAAGTTGAATAAATCTCATAGGAGTTGGGATGAAGAAGTTATCCCACTTTCAAATCAGGTGATTCCAGTTTCCCAGTTTGGGAATAGCACAGCTTCTTCGTCGTTCCAATCAAACCAGGATGAATCACTTTGTGAGAAGCTTGATTTGGATACATAAAGTGGTGGAGAATCACCAGGAAGTTGAATAAATCTCATAGGAGTTGGGATGAAGAAGTTATCCCACTTTCAAATCAGGTGATTCCAGTTTCCCAGTTTGGGAATAGCACAGCTTCTTCGTCGTTCCAATCAAACCAGGATGAATCACTTTGTGAGAAGCTTGATTTGGATACATAAAGTGGTGGAGAATCACCAGGAAGTTGAATAAATCTCATAGGAGTTGGGATGAAGAAGTTATCCCACTTTCAAATCAGGTGATTCCAGTTTCCCAGTTTGGGAATAGCACAGCTTCTTCGTCGTTCCAATCAAACCAGGATGAATCACTTTGTGAGAAGCTTGATTTGGATACATAAAGTGGTGGAGAATCACCAGGAAGTTGAATAAATCTCATAGGAGTTGGCGAAAGAAGTTATCCCACTTTCAAATCAGGTGATTCCAGTTTCCCAGTTTGGGAATAGCACAGCTTCTTCGTCGTTCCAATCAAACCAGGATGAATCACTTTGTGAGAAGCTTGATTTGGATACATAAAGTGGTGGAGAATCACCAGGAAGTTGAATAAATCTCATAGGAGTTGGCGAAAGAAGTTATCCCACTTTCAAATCAGGTGATTCCAGTTTCCCAGTTTGGGAATAGCACAGCTTCTTCGTCTTCCAATCAAACCAGGATGAATCACTTTGTGAGAAGCTTGATTTGGATACATAAAGTGGTGGAGAATCACCAGGAAGTTGAATAAATCTCATAGGAGTTGGGATGAAGAAGTTATCCCACTTTCAAATCAGGTGATTCCAGTTTCCCAGTTTGGGAATAGCACAGCTTCTTCGTCGTTCCAATCAAACCAGGATGAATCACTTTTTGTGAAGCTTGATTTGGATACATAAAGTGGTGGAGAATCACCAGGAAGTTGAATAAATCTCATAGGAGTTGGGATGAAGAAGTTATCCCACTTTCAAATCAGGTGATTCCAGTTTCCCAGTTTGGGAATAGCACAGCTTCTTCGTCGTTCCAATCAAACCAGGATGAATCACTTTGTGAAAAGCTTGATTTGGATACATAAAGTGGTGGAGAATCACCAGGAAGTTGAATAAATCTCATAGGAGTTGGCATGAAGAAGTTATCCCACTTTCAAATCAGGTGATTCCAGTTTCCCAGTTTGGGAATAGCACAGCTTCTTCGTCGTTCCAATCAAACCAGGATGAATCACTTTGTGAGAAGCTTGATTTGGATACATAAAGTGGTGGAGAATCACCAGGAAGTTGAATAAATCTCATAGGAGTTGGGATGAAGAAGTTATCCCACTTTCAAATCAGGTGATTCCAGTTTCCCAGTTTGGGAATAGCACAGCTTCTTCGTCGTTCCAATCAAACCAGGATGAATCACTTTGTGAGAAGCTTGATTTGGATACATAAAGTGGTGGAGAATCACCAGGAAGTTGAATAAATCTCATAGGAGTTGGCGAAGAAGTTATCCCACTTTCAAATCAGGTGATTCCAGTTTCCCAGTTTGGGAATAGCACAGCTTCTTCGTCGTTCCAATCAAACCAGGATGAATCACTTTGTGAGAAGCTTGATTTGGATACATAAAGTGGTGGAGAATCACCAGGAAGTTGAATAAATCTCATAGGAGTTGGGATGAAGAAGTTATCCCACTTTCAAATCAGGTGATTCCAGTTTCCCAGTTTGGGAATAGCACAGCTTCTTCGTCGTTCCAATCAAACCAGGATGAATCACTTTGTGAGAAGCTTGATTTGGATACATAAAGTGGTGGAGAATCACCAGGAAGTTGAATAAATCTCATAGGAGTTGGGTGAAGAAGTTATCCCACTTTCAAATCAGGTGATTCCAGTTTCCCAGTTTGGGAATAGCACAGCTTCTTCGTCGTTCCAATCAAACCAGGATGAATCACTTTGTGAGAAGCTTGATTTGGATACATAAAGTGGTGGAGAATCACCAGGAAGTTGAATAAATCTCATAGGAGTTGGGATGAAGAAGTTATCCCACTTTCAAATCAGGTGATTCCAGTTTCCCAGTTTGGGAATAGCACAGCTTCTTCGTCGTTCCAATCAAACCAGGATGAATCACTTTGTGAGAAGCTTGATTTGGATACATAATGGTGGAGAATCACCAGGAAGTTGAATAAATCTCATAGGAGTTGGGAAAAGAAGTTATCCCACTTTCAAATCAGGTGATTCCAGTTTCCCAGTTTGGGAATAGCACAGCTTCTTCGTCGTTCCAATCAAACCAGGATGAATCACTTTGTGAGAAGCTTGATTTGGATACATAAAGTGGTGGAGAATCACCAGGAAGTTGAATAAATCTCATAGGAGTTGGGATGAAGAAGTTATCCCACTTTCAAATCAGGTGATTCCAGTTTCCCAGTTTGGGAATAGCACAGCTTCTTCGTCGTTCCAATCAAACCAGGATGAATCACTTTGTGAGAAGCTTGATTTGGATACATAAAGTGGTGGAGAATCACCAGGAAGTTGAATAAATCTCATAGGAGTTGGGATGAAGAAGTTATCCCACTTTCAAATCAGGTGATTCCAGTTTCCCAGTTTGGGAATAGCACAGCTTCTTCGTCGTTCCAATCAAACCAGGATGAATCACTTTGTGAGAAGCTTGATTTGGATACATAAAGTGGTGGAGAATCACCAGGAAGTTGAATAAATCTCATAGGAGTTGGGATGAAGAAGTTATCCCACTTTCAAATCAGGTGATTCCAGTTTCCCAGTTTGGGAATAGCACAGCTTCTTCGTCGTTCCAATCAAACCAGGATGAATCACTTTGTGAGAAGCTTGATTTGGATACATAAAGTGGTGGAGAATCACCAGGAAGTTGAATAAATCTCATAGGAGTTGGGAAAAGAAGTTATCCCACTTTCAAATCAGGTGATTCCAGTTTCCCAGTTTGGGAATAGCACAGCTTCTTCGTCGTTCCAATCAAACCATGAATCACTTTGTGAGAAGCTTGATTTGGATACATAAAGTGGTGGAGAATCACCAGGAAGTTGAATAAATCTCATAGGAGTTGGGATGAAGAAGTTATCCCACTTTCAAATCAGGTGATTCCAGTTTCCCAGTTTGGGAATAGCACAGCTTCTTCGTCGTTCCAATCAAACCAGGATGAATCACTTTGTGAGAAGCTTGATTTGGATACATAAAGTGGTGGAGAATCACCAGGAAGTTGAATAAATCTCATAGGAGTTGGGATGAAGAAGTTATCCCACTTTCAAATCAGGTGATTCCAGTTTCCCAGTTTGGGAATAGCACAGCTTCTTCTTCGTTCCAATCAAACCAGGATGAATCACTTTGTGAGAAGCTTGATTTGGATACATAAAGTGGTGGAGAATCACCAGGAAGTTGAATAAATCTCATAGGAGTTGGTTGAAGAAGTTATCCCACTTTCAAATCAGGTGATTCCAGTTTCCCAGTTTGGGAATAGACAGCTTCTTCGTCGTTCCAATCAAACCAGGATGAATCACTTTGTGAGAAGCTTGATTTGGATACATAATGGTGGAGAATCACCAGGAAGTTGAATAAATCTCATAGGAGTTGGGATGAAGAAGTTATCCCACTTTCAAATCAGGTGATTCCAGTTTCCCAGTTTGGAATATAACAGCATCTTCTTCGTCGTTCCAATCAAACCAGGATGAATCACTTTGTGAGAAGCTTGATTTGGATACATAAAGTGGTGGAGAATCACCAGGAAGTTGAATAAATCTCATAGGAGTTGGGAAAGAAGTTATCCCACTTTCAAATCAGGTGATTCCAGTTTCCCAGTTTGGGAATAGCACAGCTTCTTCGTCGTTCCAATCAAACCAGGATGAATCACTTTGTGAGAAGCTTGATTTGGATACATAAAGTGGTGGAGAATCACCAGGAAGTTGAATAAATCTCATAGGAGTTGGGATGAAGAAGTTATCCCACTTTCAAATCAGGTGATTCCAGTTTCCCAGTTTGGGAATAGCACAGCTTCTTCGTCGTTCCAATCAAACCAGGATGAATCACTTTGTGAGAAGCTTGATTTGGATACATAAAGTGGTGGAGAATCACCAGGAAGTTGAATAAATCTCATAGGAGTTGGGTGAAGAAGTTATCCCACTTTCAAATCAGGTGATTCCAGTTTCCCAGTTTGGGAATAGCACAGCTTCTTCGTCGTTCCAATCAAACCAGGATGATCACTTTGTGAGAAGCTTGATTTGGATACATAAAGTGGTGGAGAATCACCAGGAAGTTGAATAAATCTCATAGGAGTTGGGATGAAGAAGTTATCCCACTTTCAAATCAGGTGATTCCAGTTTCCCAGTTTGGGAATAGCACAGCTTCTTCGTCGTTCCAATCAAACCAGGATGAATCACTTTGTGAGAAGCTTGATTTGGATACATAAAGTGGTGGAGAATCACCAGGAAGTTGAATAAATCTCATAGGAGTTGGCGAAGAAGTTATCCCACTTTCAAATCAGGTGATTCCAGTTTCCCAGTTTGGGAATAGCACAGCTTCTTCGTCGTTCCAATCAAACCAGGATGAATCACTTTGTGAGAAGCTTGATTTGGATACATAAAGTGGTGGAGAATCACCAGGAAGTTGAATAAATCTCATAGGAGTTGGGATGAAGAAGTTATCCCACTTTCAAATCAGGTGATTCCAGTTTCCCAGTTTGGGAATAGCACAGCTTCTTCGTCGTTCCAATCAAACCAGGATGAATCACTTTGTGAGAAGCTTGATTTGGATACATAAAGTGGTGGAGAATCACCAGGAAGTTGAATAAATCTCATAGGAGTTGGATGAAAAGTTATCCCACTTTCAAATCAGGTGATTCCAGTTTCCAGTTTGGGAATAGCACAGCTTCTTCGTCGTTCCAATCAAACCAGGATGAATCACTTTGTGAGAAGCTTGATTTGGATACATAAAGTGGTGGAGAATCACCAGGAAGTTGAATAAATCTCATAGGAGTTGGATGAAGAAGTTATCCCACTTTCAAATCAGGTGATTCCAGTTTCCCAGTTGGGAATACCACTCTTCTCGTCGTTCCAATCAAACCAGGATGAATCACTTTGTGAGAAGCTTGATTTGGATACATAAAGTGGTGGAGATTGACTTAGAGAATTGAAGGTATTGAGAAGTCTAAGAGAGATTTAAGAGATTATTCAGTGTTTTAGAGAAGTGTATGAGTTATCATGATGAACTAGAGAGAGATAGACTCATAAACTCGTATGTCTCATTAAATCAAAGAGATTACAAGTTATATAGTAGGGAGAGAGACACTAGGTTAAATTAGGGAAACATAAGCATGTGGAGTCAAAGGGGAAGAGGAGCGTCCATTTGAAAGGATCCAATGGGAAGCTTACACGCTTGTTATCTTGGCATCTAAGACCAAATGCTGTTTTGGCTTTACAGCCTGGAACAGCTAGAGAGACGCGCTGGCTTCTTCCCTTAACGGTCTGATCAGGATGTTAAGGCTGTAACAACAAGGTTAATCTCTCACTTAAGCTCCACTTGGGTAACTTAGGATGACCCCTTTCCCTAAGTGTACGGCCTCACTTGTACGGCCTTGGCTTGTACGGCCATCCTCATGTACTTATATTCCCTTTTTCAGAATCCTCTCATCCTTCTTCCTTCCCTTGATGTCTCTCTCACCTTTTATTTAACACTCCCCTCAAGCTTAGCTTTTGAAAGCTAAGCTTGGAAAGCCATGAGATCTTCCTCATTAAAAACCTCACCAAGAAAACCCATTGGGACAAAACTTTGATGAGGGAAAAAGAGTAAAGACCTCATGCTAAGGGGATCAGCTCTTGGGTGAGATCAATGAGTCCCAACCTGATGTGAATGGACTCCATGTCTTCTGTCTCGCGGCTTTGGTGAACACATCAGCTAACTGATCCTCACTCCTTGTATAGCATGGCAAGATACTCCCAGAAATCATCTGCCTCACCTTGTGACAATCAACTTCAATGTGCTTGGTTCTCTCATGGAAGACCGAGTTGGATGCAATGTGTATAGCAGCTTGATTGTCACAATGCATAGTCATTGGAGTTGCTTGCTCTATCTCCAAATGCTTCAAGATCCCTTTGATCCATACCACTCATTGGTAAGCTTCAGCATTGCTCTATACTCAGCTTCAGCACTTGAACAAGACACCACCTGCTTCTGCTTCTTCTCTTCCAAGTCACCAAGTTGCCTCCAATGAATGTGCATAGCCAGTGGTTGATCTTCTGTCTGCTCTATCACCAGCCCAATCCGCATCACAATATCCCACACACTTCAGTGCTCTTGTTGCATCCCATCCATACTCCAAGGCTTGTGTCCCGTTCAGATACAAGAGAAGTCTCTCCACCATGCGCCAGTGATGTCCTTTGGAACTTGCATATGCTGGCTCACTTGATTCACAGCAAAGCAAATGTCTGGTCGTGTATGGTAAGGTAATCGCTTCCCTACTAGCTTCCTGTATAGCTTTGGATCATGAAAGGCCTTGCTGTCTTCAATCTCCCCCTCACGTGGAACTTTGTATCCATCTTCCAAGAGGCATCTTTGCTGTCTTATCTCCTTGTATACCTGCATCTTTCAAAAGATCAAGTGTATACTTCCTTTGGGAAATGAACAATCCTTCCTTAGATCTACAACTCAATTCCAAGAAGTATTTCATTCTCCTAAGTCTTTGATTTCAAACAGATTTCAAAAACTCCTTTGTGGCTTTTATACCAGCCTTATCACACTACCTGTTATGATATCATCAACATATACAGTAGACAGATGATACCTGAGGGTGTAGTGAGAGTGAAGAGAGTGTGATCCAGTTCAGACTCTTGAACCCACGCCATTCAGAGTAGTGCTCACTTGTTGTACCAGCTCTAGGTGATTGCTTCAGCCCATAGATAGCCTTCTTCAGTCTCAATACATTCCAGGTTTCACGGTGCTCTAGACCCGGTGGTGGATGCATATACACTTCATCCTCTAGTTCTCCTTGAAGAAAGCATTCTTCACATCCATTTGCCAAAGCTCCCACTCAAGATTCACAGCCAGAGATAGAACAATCCTTATGGTATGTAGTTTGGCACAGGGGCAAAGGTATCTATGTAATCTTCCCCATATGTTTGAGTGAATCCTCTTGCCACCAGTCTTGTCTTCTTCCTCTCAATAGTTCCATCAGTAGATACTTGATTGTGAATATCCACTTCTTGTTACTGCCTTCTTCCCTTTGGTAACTCACTTTCAAACCAGTGTCATTCTTGATCATAGCATTTGCTTCATCTCCAACTGATTCTTCCAATCTTCATGTAACATTGCTTCTTCTTCATATGATCTTGGTAACTGCTCTCATCTAAGCTTGTCCATGAATGCACAATGTCCTTTGGGTACTCGCAAAGCACACAGCTTGAGAGGGATGCTTCACAGCTTGGGCATTGTAGTACACTCTCGTGTTTACCCAGTTGGAAGCATCTCTCTTCAGCCGTGTGCTTCTCCTTAATGGGCTTTGTTCACCTCCACAACCGTAGGCTTCACCACCGTGGCTGAACTTGCTTCGCTTCTACTTCATTTGTTTCAATTGGTTTCCCATGATCTTCTGTATGGATTCTTCCTCTCTTTGTATCACACCTTGACCATGACTATCTGAGTCTTGATCATCATGATCTCAGGCTCAGCCTCATTTCCCCCCTCATGATCATGGTGTGATGGTTCTCAGCTTCATTCTTCCTTGATGGTTGCTGATCCTGGGACATGTTGATTCCAAGTCCTCCAGTACCGCCTAGAACTTGTAGCTGATCAGATGGTTGAGACAATCCTTCTTCAAGATCTCCCACTTTCTATCTCATAAAAGCTCTTATCTTCCAAGAACTTCACATCTCTAGACAAGAACCTCTGGCTTCTTAATCATAGCATTTGTATCCTTTTTGTGTTGAGTAGCCAATGAACATGGCTCTTGTGCTCTTTTGCTTCTAGTTTATTCCTTAGCTCCCCGGGTACAAGTACAAAGCACACGCATCCAAGACCTTAAGTATCCAGCACAGGTTTGCTTCTGTTTAAAACTTCATAAGGAGCTTGATCTTCCAGGATCTTGGTTGGTATCCTATTGATTAGATAACAAGCCGAGATCACAGCATCACTCCAGAATCTCTAGGCACACTTGGATAAACATCATGACCTTGCCACCTCCATTAGGTGTCTATTCTTTCTCTCAGCTACCCTTCTGTTAGGAGTGTATGGACAACTTGTTGATGTAATCTCCATGTTGAGCTAGGTGACTCTTGAATGCATTGCCAGTATATTCTCCACCATTATCAGACTGAAAATCTTAATCTTGGCATTATACTGGTTAGTACATAAGATTGGAAGTTTTAAATGCATCAAGAACCCTATCTTTGTTTTAATGAGTGTTATCCAGGTGTATTTAGATTTTTCATCTATAAATGTGACAAAGTACTTGTAATTATCTCTAGATAAGCAGGAGCAGTCCATACATCAGAGTGAACAAATCAAACACTTATCATAGATAGTAGTAGATCTTTTAAAGACAGTCTTACAATGTTTTCCCAAATACAAGCTTCACAATCATTATTTTTAACATGACACCTGGAACATTAAGCTTAAAGCTCTAACATGGGATGTCCTAGCCTAGATGCCACAATGCAATGCACATTTTTACTTAAAACAGAACTCAGCAACAACTATAAATGGGGTTAATGTCTTCAAGTACATAAAGATCCCCTTGGTTACTCCTTGTCCAATCAACTTATTGCTCTCAATATCCTGAAACTCACATCATTAGGACTAAAGATAACATTGCATTGAGATCATTGTACATCTTTTTACAGATAAGAGATTAGAAGTAAATCAGGCATGTAAATGCTTTAGAGTTCTTATCAAATAGCTTTAAGAAGTCTCCTATTCCTTTAATGGG
The DNA here is from genome assembly GCF_020379485.1 of Brassica napus. Lineage (NCBI taxonomy): Eukaryota > Viridiplantae > Streptophyta > Magnoliopsida > Brassicales > Brassicaceae > Brassica > Brassica napus. Next base: position 1,179 of record NW_026015924.1, on the reverse strand, counting down.
ATTCTATCTCCATTTGCAATCATACATGACCATGAGTAGGTTCTATGTTTTAATCAAGCTATCATCACTAATCATGTGATGAGATGCACCAAATCAACAATCAATGGTTTATATGCCTCTAGCAAGATGAGTTCTAGGTGATTCATTTCTCAGTTTTACTTCTCAATGATATCTATCAACCTTTCTCATTCCTAGGCATCATATGAGCAGTATAAGAGTAACCAAGAGGTTTCCGAATGTACCAGACTCCTTAAGAGCTTTGATGAGGGCATCAATGTCAGATTTGCGGATCACTTCATGCTCCACACTCTTTGCGGCCTGTAGTGAGTTGCCATATCTTGCCTGCGCTTTCATCAACCCCTTGTGCACTTGAGCCTGCTCCTGATGGACCGGCTTCACTTGCTCAGTAGACAGGTTAGCTCTGGCTTCTCGATCCTTGTTGAACTTGCCCGGCTTGAGATGGGATGAAGGATCCAGCACTGGCTCCTCTTGTTCCTGGCTTCTTGCAGTGATCACAGTTGCCTCCAACCTCCTCTCATCACCATACTTCCTCTCATCATTAGTTGTATGCTGCACGGTTAGCTTGCGCTCCTTCCTCAGCCTTGTTGGCTAGAGCTAAGTCTCCCTTCCTTGCTTCCGAAGAGACCAAGAGATCCTTCCTCCTTCTGGAGCTGCGCACACACTTCCTCCATGGATGGAAGACTTGGCATCCTCAACATGTGTTTGATCACAATCATTGAACGGAGGATCAAAGTCAACAGTCCATTCCAAACACCTGATCCTGCTCCCTCTCTCCATGATTAGCTCTTGATCAGCCGTGCTTGCCTCAATGATTCAAGCTCAGACCACAAGGATCTTACTTGCCCAAATGCTTGGTGAACTCCTCTCCATCTTGTACCAGTGTTGATAGCTTTCTTGATCTCATACACACGGTTCAGATTGTAACGTTCCCAAAAGTCTTTTGGAGTACCTCCCACAGGTGTTTTGGAGTCTCACAGTAGCTGTAGGCTTCCAAGAGATGTTCTTCTTCAAGAGATCCTTGCAGCACAGATAGCACCATCAAGTCATCTTGAATCCACTTCTTTCCATCAGCAACCGCGAGCTCTCTCCACCTCTTCCTCACTGGCCACTGGTGCTGGAGCTTCATCCTGTGATGTGACCCCATAACCCTAGCCTCCC
>NW_026015923.1:0-25253 GCF_020379485.1 Brassica napus | reverse complement strand
GTAATCAGTGCTTGTTTTAGCCTTGCTAACTAGAACATGATCATAGGATTGCATACTCAAGCACCCTTGTTATCCCATCCTGACATCTATCTATCATATTGGGACTGCTAGAGAGGCTAACCGCCAATTTAGTATCTTAATAGGGCATATCATACTCGCGCATAGGCCTGGCTAGAACCTGTCGATCGATGTCCTCAACTGACTCTCGGTCGACGTAGGTAAAGGTGTATCGGTCGACATCCCTATAGGACCATCGATCGACACTCTTTCGTTGTCAACATACTAACCGTTGAGACACGAGATCTAGTTTGTTAACCAGTAAAACATGCGACAGCGATCACTGGTTAAGCGATGAACTCTAACATATCATGCATGCAAAAAATAGGCATCTATAGATATTATAATCTCCAACCCTGAATAGTGGCCCTGCATCTAATATCATTTCAACCAAGTACATTACTATTTACTTCACTTGTACTATTGCTATTTCATTTAAACATTTACAATTCTTACAATTAATAAACACTAGATTTAATTGTTCCCTAGCTCCTTGTGATTCGATCCCTAAGTACTATATCTGAACCTTTTGATGAGAGTAACACTCCTTAGGGTAATTTGAGTGGTATCCACACTCTTGGAAGAGCATGAATTCCTCTCACTGTCCAGGCGCATGTATCCTTCCTTGTTGCTCACGTGTATCGAGTTTTCAAGAGGTAGTCGAGCTTCTCTAAACTTCTCTCGTATCACTTCTGTTTTCTTTTACATAAATGAACACACAATCTTCTCTTATATCTTTGTTTTTTTTTTTTTTTGCTTACGTACCATATATAGGTTTATGAGTGTTTCAAGTTTACAACTACAGTGTTTTGAAGTTATCAAGCTTTGCGATTTGGATTGACTTTTTCTCAATACTTTGAACGCAAACATTACAAAGCCCCTGTTTCATGTTAAGGTTTGAGTTAACTGTACAAAGTTAATATGTTAAAAGGTTAAGAAGCTAAGACTGAAATATGCCTTTTTTTTAAATTACTACTAGTTCTTATAGTTTTCTAACCCCAAAAAAAAATCAAAACAAACAAAAAGGAAGAAGGGGGTAAAGAAGCTTACAATCATTAACATTGATTAGGGGCAGTTGACAAGATACTTTCTTGGGTTTTATGTTACCTATCACATGACTATCTTTTAAAGGAAAACAGACATAAGAATAGTTTTGGATGATGACAATAATGTATAGGAAAAGCAGAGAAAGAGTATAGAAGCCCAAGGTCAATGTAGTTTGTATATCCAATTGTAACCTGTCCTTGTCCATCTGCTATTAGTAAATAATTTGCTTGGTTATCAAGAAAGCCTTGGCTACAGAAATATTATTACCATGAACAAAATGAAAGAAGGCACGTAAGGCCTATATACTCCGTACTAAATATCCAAAATTCACAGTAAAACCAATGTAAAAAAGAAGAAGATGAAGAGCAAATTAAAGGGTAACACAGCTTAATAACTTGAATGATTTGGGGACTGTAAGCAAAGCATTAGACCGTACAACCTTCCCCCAAACCTCAAACTTCAATCCAAAGAAGCGCTTCTCGAACTTAATCACAGCACACCAAATTCTCCTGTTTTTTGCAGACATGTTTCCGCATATTCCCAGCCACGGGAAACTTGAGAGAATGTGGCTCGTCCCATTAACAGGTATTTCCACCACCATGGTTAGCTAACAGAATTGTTGTATGGTGGTTAACATAGGGTGGTACACAATCTTTCACCTTAACACTGAACCAGGTGCGACACCCGTCACCTCCTATCTGGAGGACAGCGTGTCACCACCGACGCGTCATCATACAACAATGTGACATCCGTCTCCTTCTCACTAAGGACGACGGGCCACCAACAATATCCCATAATATAAAAGCCCATAAACCCAATAACGCTCACCCAAGCCCAAATAAAATCCGAAAGAAAAGTCCAGTAGCACCAAGTCCGTCCAAAATCACATACTTATTTGTCTCACCTGAAAAAGGGGAAGAGTGAGGGGGGTGAGCGATAGGTGAATCGCCCAGTGAGGTATGGGGGATGCTACCCCGAAGTCCATGGACCCGGACATAGCACTCCGAATAAATATAAATTAATTCTAATGCATGTCAAACACGGTACCTAAAGTACCCAAGCAACAAACAATGGTCCTAGCGAGGTGCACACTCGCCGCCCACTAACAGGCCAAAAACATAACACAACTCGAGATAGTGCTCGGACACCGCCCGTGGACGATTTATCGACACTTCCAGGCTACAGCTCAACCGGTCGACTAAAGTTGGCCATAACCTCATACAATCCGGCATACAGAAGTCCGTCTCTGTATCCGTCTCCACACAAAAACAATCCTAGCTAAGATTTACATTAAGTGAACAATCAATGTTGAATCTCTAGCCCCCTAGTTCCGGTTTATGCAAAGAACCTAATAACTAAACAAGCAATGACAGACTCGATTTCAAGCAGACGGAACACATTAGAAATAATTATATTTATTCGAGGTCCTAAGCCGTGTAAGAGGAGTTCGGGAATAGACCCTCACCTTAGCAATAGAAAAATAGTGTTTATGAACTCCAGCTGCTCAAATAGACTCCATATCTGAAATCAGATCGAAATTCTGAGTCAGACGCCTTTCGAACGGTTAAAAACGGGACTGGTCAAGGTTTGCGAAAAAGTCAACTCGCTGGTCAAAGGTCAATCCGGTCAACTCTTGACCAGAAATCGATTTGACATAACCGGCCGGTTTACTTTAACCGAACGAAATTAATTTAAACCGGTCAAACCAGTCAACCAACCGGTTTACCGAGTCAACCGACTTGACTCGCTGAGCTGACTCGGCCGAGTTGACCGAGTCACCGGCGAGTCACCGGTGTCGGTCACCGGCCGCGACGGCGGAGGGCGGCGGCGTCTTACCGGAAAGTTTGTCGGCGGCGACGGCGGAGGCGATTCCGGCGGCGGCGGAGCTGCGGCGGAGGCGACTTCTGGCAGCGGCGGAGATGCGGCGGAGGACGGTGGCGGAAGACGGCGGAGGCGATATCCGGCGGCGGCGCGTGGAAGAAACGCGCGCAGTCGGCGTAACTTTTGGAGGCGCGTACGGCTTCGTCTGAACTCCGATTGCGGCGTGGTCGGTGTCTACGGCTTCGTCTCGACGAGAGGAACACGATGATGGTCTTGCATGCGAGAGATTCTCAACGGTTATGGAGATATAGCTGATTTACTGAACGGACGAAAACAAAGCTTAAGAGGCGGCGGTTTCCGGCGATTCTAAGCTGCGGTTGATGGTGATGACGAGCTTGGCGATGTGCTGGCGTGTGGTGGTTCCGGCGATCTCTGGTGGCAACATGCATTGGTTTTTATCTTTCTTTCTCTCACTCTCTCTCTCTCTCTCTCTCTCATTTCTTCTTCTCTAACTTCTGAGTTTTATTTTCTTGTTGCAAAAGGAGAAATCAATGTAGAGGTAGGTATTTATAGGCAAATAATTGTCTTACAGGTAAATGCATATGACTTAGCTGGCTAACAAACTCCAAAACCGGGATCGGGTCGTTACAATTCTCCCCCACTACAAAGAATTCGTCCCCGAATTCGAGTCGTCCGTTAATTCCCCAACATCATTGAAACGAACTTGAATAATCAATATGCTCGCTTTCTCAGGTCTCATCTCACTCTCAACATACTCTGACAAACACAGTCGATTTTCTCTAAACTGCTTTCGCTTGATGATCTGAATTCTACACTAGCTGACAAGGCGAGTACAATCTTCTTGCGGTGATTTGGCGTCTGCTGCAAAATAATTCTGGTCTTCTTTCAACTTTTCTCAATGCTGACACATGAACCACGTTGTAAAAATCTGATACACTGCTAATAAAACAGCTGCAAGCAACTGCTCTAATCCGCTCCTTCGAAGGATACAATCCCATGTACCTTGGTTCCTTTAGCTTCTGAGTCTTAGATCCCTCCTGAAATGTCCTTATTTTCAGGTATACTAAATAACCTATATGTAACTCCAAATCTTTATGGCGCTTAGCTGCATAAATTATCTGACGTTATGTGCTTCCAAAGCCAATTTTTGAGCATATCTATTTGCTCTACCGTCTCTTGAACCATTAGTAATTTTAACTCATGTCGCTCCCCCACTTTGGTCCAACAAAGTGGTATACGATAAAGCCTACCATAAACAGCCTCGTACTGTCCATCTCAATGCTTGAATGATAATTGTCGATATAGGTAAACTCTATTAGAGGTCGATGCTTTCTGAACTTCCATCCCATTGGAAGACGCAATCCCTGAATATATCCTTTAAGTTCTGAGTAGTCCTCTGACCATTTGTATGTTGATAATAAGTTGTATTCTTGTGAACGCTTGTCCCAAACGCCTTCTGAATGAATCCAAAATGTAGAGGTGAACTTTGAATCCCAATCCGATACAATGTTGACAAGAGCTTCATGCAACCTCAAAATCATGTTGATGAAAATCTGCACCAACTGATCAGCTCTCTCTGCCTTCTAAATTATTTAGGAGATGGATTCACTCGGTAAGTCTATCCATGACTACCCATATGGCATCCTTTCCACATACGGTGATTTAAAAATCCAGTAACGATATTCATAATCACCATGTCTCATTCCACTTTGTCAAAAGCATGCTCAACAATAACCTGAACCGTATATAATCCTCATGGAAAACCAGCTGACTTACATATCCTTGCGACGCAATGTGGCTACAATCTTTTCATAATAGGTCAATGATAGTAACGCTTAATATCTTTGAACTCCTTATTATTTCCGATGGGTAGAGTAACATAAGTGATGTGTTTGCTGTAAGATCCCTTTTCTTAACAGCTTATCGTCCAACACACAAACTCGGTTTCGATATAGGTACGTCCTGCTCAAAGCTGTATGATCTCCAATATTCTCAATCTCGATCTATTCAACGAAAACCATAACGCTAACCTGCGCATGGTGTATCTTCCATAGCAAAACTGCATGCTCCAATCCTCAAGGCAATATGTCTTTCCCTTGACAATACGACACACAATTTGAGACTAGCAACTGTCCCAGTAAACTCCTGACCTTCCTTTGTTCCAAATACGTCGCTCATATGCCTACCCAAGACATTTGTCACCTGGTTGTCCTTACCAGATGGCATGCGATATCCAAACTGCAGCCTGCTACAAACTCATTCCGACTGCACTGCCAAATTGTAATTTTTAATGTGTAGATAAATGTCAGACTCTAATGATCCCATAGAATCTGGACTTCCTTCTCGTACAATTACGATCTCAAAACTATAACGTAATTACCACTACAACCTCTCTGGCGTGATGCATATGAATGACTTAATCTTCTTACCTCAATTTAAATCCAAGCCAGTATCTGACACATCAGAGTAAGCCTCAGCCTCTGCAGAACCAAAATTAGTGTCTTCATTAGTTGTGCTTCTATTCAGTGAACTCCTCAAACAAAATCTATCCAACCACACTTAACGTCTTTACATGTAGACTGTATCTTCAACATTACTATAACGGTGAAACCCTTGATGAACTTCTAGTAGTACACTGTTAACCCAAAAAGAACGGTAGATCTCTGTAGTGTTCTTAAGTTTCGACCTTCCCGGAACGGTATTAATCTTCTTTGGATCAATCAAAATTTTGCTTCCAAACCATGTTACCCAAAAATTCAACATTCCTCTGCCAGAAGCTACAATTCCTCAACGTAGCGAACAACTGATGCTCTCCAAGCTTATCCAACGCAATCCGCGAAATGCTTATAAATCTCCTTTCTACTCCAAAATAACCAGGATGTCGTTGATGAATACAATCGCACACCTATCCAAATGTTCACGAAAACGTCATTCATATCTTCATGAATGCAACGGTGCCTTTGTCGACCCAAATGGTATCACTATGAACTCATAATATCCATAACAGAAATCTGCATTCCGTACATACTCCTCAGCTATAGCAAACTGATGGTATCCTGATGCCAAGACAACTTCGAGAACGATGAACCTCCATTAATCTCATATAACTACTCATCAATACGATGGTTACCATGTTCAAGTCTATGTAGTCGATACAAAAATCTGAAACTCCCACCTTTCTTCTTTACAACAACAATGATGCTCTCCATGGTGATGTAAGCAATCTGATAAATCCCTTATCAAAGAGTTCCTCCATTGCTTTCTCAACTCGGTCATCCCTGCTCGTGATAGATGATAAGAAACTCGTGAAACCATTGATGTTTGCTCCAAACAATTCGCAAGAGCGTCTCATGTGTCTTGTAGTGACCGTTCCAAAGGTCACAAATATATCCTCATACTCTGCAATAACCGGAAGATCCTGCAGCTCATGCTGTCCATCATCCTTAACCATCGAAATGGTTGCCGAAAATTTCTTTGTTCTTATATTCCATAACTCCTCAGTATGTAGCATGCATGCAATAAAAATTTCATCTGCTCCAGCAATATAAACTCGTGCCTTCAGGCAATCCAACACTACTCGATGTCGTGACAACCAATCCATCCCAAAAAAAACAATAACATCATAAAACTCTGCTCCATCTCTCTGAGGGGCTCCAGATAACTCGACTCCACCAAGCATAACTGGTGCGACACCATGAATATAAATAGCTCCCAATGTCATATGTCAGCTATCCGAACCGGCACATCCCAATTCAAAAGCGATCTCCACGAGTTCACAAGACAAATATACCTCCAAAATAGATAATATACTCGTACACATGCCAACCAATGGCTCATACCTCACATCACATAATCTCCAGTAACAAAACTCGTGGAACGATTGCTTGAAGTGGGCTGGTGGCAGAAACGTCACATATCCACTCCTGGATAACCTCGAAATCATGACCGAAGAAACTGATAACTCTTGAGAAACTGAAGAACTTAAACATCGCCCAACTGCTGAACATCTGGCGAGAACCCTGTTAGTCGAAGGACGAATGACGATGATTTACTCATCGTCATAGAAAGAGACATTTGAGTTAGTAATTAATGGACAGAATGGTGCTAAAAGAATTTCGAAATATATTAATAAATATTTTTTAAAAAAACAAAAAGAACGTTGAAAACCGATGAAAACCGAATCCCCTGACCGCCATCCCGGACGGAACCGGGATGGAACCCCGCTCTGATACCAAAATTGCGACACCCGTCACCTCCTATCTGGAGGACAGCGTGTCACCACCGACGCGTCATCATACAACAATGTGACATCCGTCTCCTTCTCACTAAGGACGACGGGCCACCAACAATATCCCATAATATAAAAGCCCATAAACCCAATAACGCTCACCCAAGCCCAAATAAAATCCGAAAGAAAAGTCCAGTAGCACCAAGTCCGTCCAAATATCACATACTTATTTGTCTCACCTGAAAAAGGGGAAGAGTGAGGGGGGTGAGCGATAGGTGAATCGCCCAGTGAGGTATGGGGGATGCTACCCCGAAGTCCATGGACCCGGACATAGCACTCCGAATAAATATAAATTAATTCTAATGCATGTCAAACACGGTACCTAAAGTACCCAAGCAACAAACAATGGTCCTAGCGAGGTGCACACTCGCCGCCCACTAACAGGCCAAAAACATAACACAACTCGAGATAGTGCTCGGACACCGCCCGTGGACGATTTATCGACACTTCCAGGCTACAGCTCAACCGGTCGACTAAAGTTGGCCATAACCTCATACAATCCGGCATACAGAAGTCCGTCTCTGTATCCGTCTCCACACAAAAACAATCCTAGCTAAGATTTTACATTTAAGTGAAACAATCAATGTTGAATCCTCTAGCCCCCTAGTTCCGGTTTATGCAAAGAACCTAATAACTAAACAAGCAATGACAGACTCGATTTCAAGCAGACGGAACACATTAGAAATAAGTATATTTATTCGAGGTCCTAAGCCGTGTAAGAGGAGTTCGGGAATAGACCCTCACCTTAGCAATAGAAAAATAGTGTTTATGAACTCCAGCTGCTCAAATAGACTCCATATCTGAAATCAGATCGAAATTCTGAGTCAGACGCCTTTCGAACGGTTAAAAACGGGACTGGTCAAGTTTGCGAAAAAGTCAACTCGCTGGTCAAAGGTCAATCCGGTCAACTCTTGACCAGAAATCGATTTGACATAACCGGCCGGTTTACTTTAACCGAACGAAATTAATTTAAACCGGTCAAACCAGTCAACCAACCGGTTTACCGAGTCAACCGACTTGACTCGCTGAGCTGACTCGGCCGAGTTGACCGAGTCACCGGCGAGTCACCGGTGTCGGTCACCGGCCGCGACGGCGGAGGGCGGCGGCGTCTTACCGGAAAGTTTGTCGGCGGCGACGGCGGAGGCGATTCCCGGCGGCGGCGGAGCTGCGGCGGAGGCGACTTCTGGCAGCGGCGGAGATGCGGCGGAGGACGGTGGCGGAAGACGGCGGAGGCGATATCCGGCGGCGGCGCGTGGAAGAAACGCGCGCAGTCGGCGTAACTTTTGGAGGCGCGTACGGCTTCGTCTGAACTCCGATTGCGGCGTGGTCGGTGTCTACGGCTTCGTCTCGACGAGAGGAACACGATGATGGTCTTGCATGCGAGAGATTCTCAACGGTTATGGAGATATAGCTGATTTACTGAACGGACGAAAACAAAGCTTAAGAGGCGGCGGTTTCCGGCGATTCTAAGCTGCGGTTGATGGTGATGACGAGCTTGGCGATGTGCTGGCGTGTGGTGGTTCCGGCGATCTCTGGTGGCAACATGCATTGGTTTTTATCTTTCTTTCTCTCACTCTCTCTCTCTCTCTCTCTCTCATTTCTTCTTCTCTCTAACTTCTGAGTTTTATTTTCTTGTTGCAAAAGGAGAAATCAATGTAGAGGTAGGTATTTATAGGCAAATAATTGTCTTACAGGTAAATGCATATGACTTAGCTGGCTAACAACTCCAAAACCGGGATCGGGTCGTTACACAGTGTCCATGCTCATACCACATAAGCTTACGATCAACAACACTAAAACGATCAATAACGCTCCAAGGTTCATTCATAAAGGAAGCCCTTGATGTTCCTTCCATGTTCCTTGTTTGACAACTTTTTATGCTTACTTGTGGTGGCGAATAGCTCTCCTCTGCGAAGCTGAACCTCAGGGTAGTCACCGTCGTCACTAAGGCTAGGCAATGGATTCCAAGTCTGAGACTTTAGGTCGAAAACCTCAGACTCTTCTGTTCCTCCTCCAACTACATATATCTTGCTGTCTATAAGAGCAGACTCGGGGCATTTCCTTGCTACCCCCATATCAGGAGCATCACGCCACGTGCGAGTCCGAAAATCAAGCACACGAACGGTGGATGATGGCAGCTGGTCACCTCCTATTTGATAGATTTCGAAACCGACGGCTAAAGTGGTTGACTTTGATAAAGAGGACGAAAGTGATGGGTAATAAGTTAAACTCATCCTTAATCAAACCATTACTGTTGGTAGTAGTAACCAGAGTTTGGTCGAGAATGTACCAACGATCATGAGTGGGTAACTCTTGGCGTATGCAGAGGCAAGGCTCTGTATTTCCGATCTGGGAGCGAACGGTGTAGAGTTCTGGGGAAGAGATGAGAGAGCGGAAGGTCTTGGAGACTAAGGAGAGTGAACGGTACTGAGATTTAGAGATGCGTGCTATACAATTCAAAACGATCTCATCTGGAAGTAGTTGTAGTGGAAACCATCCTGCACTACTACTATTCCTCTCCTTCTTCTTCTTCTTCTTCTTCTTTTTTTTTTTTTTTTTTGCTAAGTACCTCCTTCTTCTTCTTCTGCGGCGGTTGCTCTAATTTGGTGCTTCTTATAGGTCTTGAACATAAGCTAGCCCTGGTGGAGACTGTAATAGTATTCATCTCCTCCTTCTTCTGCGGGGGTGGCTGCTCTACTTTGGATTTGGTGCTTCTTTTAGGTCTTGAATATAATCTAGCCAAGCTCGAGAGTTTTACCATCACCAAAATCCATATATATATATATATATATATATTAGGTGTCTTGCCCTTTTGTTAATTCAAAAACAATATGTTAAGTTTTTTTTTTTTTTTTTTTGACGTCAAACGGCCATTCTATTACTCAAACTTGAGGTGGTCTGGGTAACCAGACCGGAATAGAACAACCAATAAAAAATAACTCTCTACGAAAAGTTCTTGCAGTCTTAGCTAAAAAATCTGAGGATTGATTGCGCACTCGTGGCACATAGATGATCTCGAATTCCGGGAAACAAATCTGCAGGGTCTCTATTTTTTCCAGTTCTGTCGCGAAGCTTGGCCACTCCTGAGGTCCTTTATCATGGCGATTAGTTCTTTGCAGTCTGTTCCAAATCTCTGGCACGGTGAGTGTTGAAGCATATTCTCCATCGCCCATCGCAGTGCTTCTACCTCCGAGTGTAGTGCTGATCCACAACGAGTGAAATTTCGTGTTCCCATAAGTTGCACGTTTTCCGCACTGTCAGTCCAGATCCATCCACATCCACTAAATCTGTCAGAAGCTGTCCACGATCCATCTAGCATGCAAATATTATCCAAACTTATGGCTTGGTTCACCTCATTATCGTTGGCCTGTCCTACTGGTGCAATCATCTCATTTGCATTAACCATTGGCAAACCATGCTTGGCATTCACTCTCTGCATGTCGAACAAGCTCCAAAGGATCTCTATCTATACCTCTGAAAAGTTTATCATTGCGAGCCTTCCAAATATACCCATAAGTTAAGTTAAGTTATTATTTATATTCTTAACAAGTTTATACAAAATATAAATATAATAATTTATATACCATCAAAAATTTCATTAAAATATATATACTAATTATTGTGTTGAATTTTTCAAAACACTCATATATTAGAAATGTTTTAGAATATATTTTTATACAAATGTTTTTTCTTCATTAATATTTAATTATATATTGTTCTATATCTTAATTTTTATAATATTTTCTAAAAATTTACTTCGCAAATAATAGTATAGATTTTTATATTTAAATCGATTGGGCTAAATATGCAATGGGCTCGTTCATTTATAATGTTATCAGTTGTGCTATATAATTAATTAGTCTTGAGCTAACCCTTTCATCCTCCAAACATTCAATTAAGCTTTAAGACAACAGATTGGTGACGACATGTAGATGAAGAGAACAATCTGTCTACAAACAGAACATCAAGTTTTCAGATATTAGAGAATTTGAATCCAATTAAGCTTGAGCAAATTAGCTCAATATACTAAAAAGGGTGGGATATCATAAAATAGGGGGGAAAATGGTAATGATGGGGGAAAAAAATTAGAGGGATATAGGATATAGAGTGCAAATAGGGGATATTTGGTGTGTAGGGAGTACAAATTTTCTAAGCTTTTAAGACAACAGATTCGGGATATAAAAATACTCACCAACCAAGCCAAGAAAATAACATAAAACTTTCTTTTGACTACTACTTACATATTCTGATCCTCCTAAAAACGGGTATAACCAAAATGATCATTCCAAGATTAGCAAGAAAGTAACCAACTGATACCTGTGACAAACACATCGCAACAAAGTACTATAGAGGTGAATCAATGGTCATCAGGACTGTTTTACGAAGAATAAGATGAAAAATGATTAAGGCGAAAACTTAATTACCCCTAAAACAAAGGTAGAAAGAGGCAAGCTACGAAACACCATTAGGCCTTGAAGTCTTCTTTGGTCAGAAAACATAACAGAGGAATACAAAGTACAGTGCCATGGATGAGATGAAGATCGCATGTAGTGGCCGGCCCAATGAATTTATGGGCCTTAGGCAAAATAATTTTAATATTTTTTTTACATATATATAACTAATTTAAATTTTTTGGGCTCCTTTATACCTATTTTTTTCTAAAAATCGGGCCCCTGTTGACATTATATATGAGAAAAAAAGTTTGAGCCCCGGGGCCCACGCCCCCTTGCCCCATGGTCTAAGCCGGCCCTGAGTGTAGAAACCTCTCCTGCCAAAGTGATAAGGGAAAAAGCATAACAGATAAAATGCTGAAACAAAGAGCATATATATACATTATATATACATGTTTACACACCTGTTATTCCATTCAATTCTCTTCATTTTTATGAGAGCTGAGCTTGAGTATGATTTCACCAAATCGTTTAATTTTGTTTTCTGAAAAAAAAAAAATGAAACCCACCAAATCGTTTAATTTTGTTCTATATACCATTGTAATTCAGATCAGTTTAACTGAACTGACACTCGACCCAAAAATTATATAGGAAACTCAAAAATAAATAAATAAAAACCTGTTGTCATAGTGGAATGAATGAATCTAACTTGTACGTATATTTAACTTGTGTTATATAGTATAACCAAACAATTAAGCAAAGCTTATTTGGAATAAATTTCGCGCAAGTGTGGACACTACAAGAAAACACGCCGAATTCCAACGGAGGTTCCGACGGACTCCAATGCCGTCGGACGTTTGTGACGGATTTCCGACGCAAACAAAAAATTTGAAGTCGTCGGAATTCCGTCGACCATTTCCGACGAATTTCCGAGAAAACATGGCTCGTCGGAATTTTCCGACGACTTTTCGACGACATTCCGATAAAAAATATAACGTTGTAGTCGTCAGAAATTCGTCGGAAAAATACCGACAAAATTCCAACGACATTCTGATTAACAAATATACCCGTTACCGTCGTCGGTATTCCGTCGGTATTTTTCGACGAATTTCCGACGAACCAAGGGACCGTTGCCGACAAATAGATATGACCGTTTTATAGCCGTTTGAGATTGGAAAATACCGACGGAATTCCGACGGACTGCTTTACATCTGTCAGAATTCCGTCGGAAAGTCGTCGGATGGCCGTAAGCAATTTTCGATAAATGCAACCCCTCCTCATTCAACTCATTCACACTTCATTCTCTTCTTTCTCTTTAGTCATAACAATTCCGTGAAAATCATGTCTTCAGGAGCTTATTGTCGTTCGTGGATGGATAAACCTCATTTGGATCCCAACACCAATTTGCTTACGGAAGAATACGTTCAAGGGATTGGAGAATTCATGAGGCTTGTTCAACAGCAACCGGATGCAAAAAGTGGTATCTTAAGATGTCCCTGCTCTACTTGCAATAATAATAAGGTTATAAAAGAATTTGATGTTTGGACTCATTTGTATATGAAAGGGTTTTCACGTAATTATAAAGTTTGGTACCTTCATGGGGAAACTGGTTATGAATATGGTAGTACTAGCGAACCTCAGCCTGTTAGTGAACTTCAGCCTGATATTAGGTTAGAAGAATCTAGAACGGGTATAGATTATGGTGTAGGTACTGAGCAGATGGTACATGATCATTATAGAGGGGAAGAACCAAATCCCGAATCTAGTAGATTTTTTGACATGTTGGATGCAGGAAAACAGCCTTTGTATCAAAATTGTAGATATGATCATTCAGCCTTATCATCTGCAACTAGATTAATGGGTATTAAGACAGACTATAATTTGGCTGAAGAATGTATGGATGCGATTACTGATTTTGTCAAAGGTATTCTACCTGAGGATAACCTTGCACCGGGTTCATACTACGAGGTTCAGAAACTTGTTGCCGGTCTTTAACTACCGTACGAAGTGATAGATGTATGTATTGACAACTGCACGGAAGAGACACGGAATGTATGCAAATTTTGTAGGAAACCTCGTTATCAGGAGACGAGGGGAAGAGTTCCGATCCCGTTCAAAAGAATGTGGTATTTGCCTTTGACGGAAAGATTAAAGAGGTTGTATCAGTGTGAGCGCACAGCAAAAGCAATGAGATGGCAGGAAGAGCATTCCACAAATGGTGAGATTAGACATCCTTCAGATGCGAAGGCTTGGAAACATTTCCAGTCAACATATCCAGAATTTGCGGAAGAGAGAAGAAATATTTATCTTGGATTATCTACTGATGGTTTTAGCCCATTTGGAAAGCATGGAAGACAGTAATCTCTATGGCCAGTTATTGTGACACCGTACAACTTACCGCCGAGCTTGTGCATGCGACGAGAGTTTTTGTTTCTCTCAATTCTCGTCCCTGGGCCAGATCATCCTAAAAGATCACTAGATGTGTTTCTTCAACCACTGATATAGAGTTGCAACAACTATGGGCGCATGGTTTTGAGACATACGATGTCTCGTGCAAAGAAAACTTTCAGATGCGGGCAGTACTTATGTGGACAATAAGTGACTTTCCAGCATATGGTATGTTATCTGGATGGACAATACATGGGAGGCTATCATGTCCATATTGTCAAGATGACACAGATGCTTTCCAACTAAAGAACGGAAGGAAAACGTGTTGGTTTGACTGTCACAGACGATTTCTACCACCTGATCATCCATACGCAGGAGTGAGTAAGACTTCGTTTACGAAGAACAAGCAGGTGTTTGATGGTCCACCTGAGGAAGTTAGTGGGAAAGATTTGTTGAAGCAGTTTAGGATTTTGATGAGAAAGGATGTGCAGAAAGGATGCAGTATAGGGGACATGAAAACATTCGAGTCAGTGCGGTTGGAGAGCTACAGAACTGACACAAAAAGAGTATTTTCTGGGATCTGCCATATTGGGAGAGTCATCTATTGCGGCATAATTTAGATGTCATGCATATTGAGAAGAACTTCTTCGACTATCTGATGAACACAGTCCTTAACATCCAAGGTAAAACGAAGGATAATTTGAAGTCAAGGTTGGTAGGTTGGATTTAGTCGATATATGTGGTTGTTCTGAACTTCACGTTGATGAGAACGGTACGGCCCATTTTCCCATTTATCGGCTGGATAGTGCTAGAAAAGAAGAGTTCTTTGATTGGATTACAGATAAAGTGAAATTTCCTGACGGATATGCATCAAATTTGGGGGGAACTGCGTTGATAGAAGCGAAGGAAAGTTTACTGGCTTGAAAAGTCATGATTGTCATGTAATTATGCAGCGCCTCCTTCTGTTTGCTTTTTCAGCATTATTGCCACGTAATGTTCATGAAGCAATTGCAGGTATCTTATTTTTTACAGTTTAATTTATTTTTATATTTAACAATTATGCTTATATAAACTTAATACTTATGAAAATTATGTCTTTTATCTATGTAGGGATAAGTGTTTTCTTCCGCGACTTATGCAGCAGAGTAGTGACTGAAGAGGGTATTAATAATTTGAAGACAAACGCACCAGTCAGCATGTGCAACCTCGAGAAGATATATCCTCCATCATTCTTTGATGTAATGGAACATCTTGCTATTCATCTCGCAAGAGAATTGGAACTTGGTGGTCCTGTGCAGTACAGATGGATGTATATTTTTGAGCGTTATATGCATCATCTGAAGAAGATGGTCAAAAATCAAAGCAGAGTGGAAGGATCTATAGTGGCACAGGTGATCAATGAAGAAACTGCAATCTTTGCTGAAAATTATTTTCCACCAGAAGTGCATACAAAACACTGAAGACCTGCTCGACATGATGACAGAGGGGAGAGAGCAACATATCATGTTACTGTCCCAAGCATGTTCAAGGAAATAGGACGACTTAGTGGAAAATTCACGAAGCGCAGACTTACGGACACTGAGCACGCTCATTTGCAAACATATTTGCTCACCAACTGTGAAGATGTTCTACATATGAGAGGTAAAAATATTTATTCATTTACATTATTAGATTAATATTCAATAAATTTATTTTATATTGATAATATTTGTATATATTGTATATATGGCGGAGTTGCGTATGACTCACAGGCATGCAACAGAAGATGAGCTTCAACAACTTAGAGATAACGGATTTGCTGCGTGGCTTCGTAGTTATGTGAGTCATATATCATATTACCCTATGCAAATGAGTAGTTTAAATTAATATAAACTAATTAACTTTTCACTCATATATGTTTTAATTTATAGGTGAATGATGGTTTGGCCAGAGGTTTTGTGTTCGATGATTGGATATGCGAATTTGTGCAGGGACCAAACTATGTGGTCAAATCATATCCAAAATTTTGTACGCGAGGATATGCATTCACAAGAAAAGGTCATTCTAAGACAACATATGATGCTGGTGTTTCATCTTCTTCCGGTGACGATGTCTACTATGGCAACATAAAAGAAATATTGGAAATCCAATTTTCTGGAATGGTTGGATTGCATTGTGTAGTATTCTATTGTGATTGGTATGACACCACCCCAGATAGAGGAGTGAAGATTGATGCGTTTGGTGTTACATCAGTTCATTCGCGGCGGAAACTTCAATATTATGATCCCTTCATTCTTGGCTCGCAAGCTGATCAGGTATGTCAATCTATTCATAATTTTTTACCAATATTATTAATTAATGTTATATATTTTACTAATACTTGTATAATTGATATGTATAGGTGTGCTACATCAGTTATCCTCGGGTGACGTACAGAGACGATCCATGGGTCACTGTAACGCAAATCAACCCAAGAGGACGAGTGGATGGAACTTCTGATGATGATGAACCATTGCAACCAGAGTCTACCAGCAAATTTATAAATTTAGATGCCAAACTATGAAAATAACACATAATAAGTGTTTAGTATAGTATTAGATCGCAACCGTTCAAATATAACAACTCATAAAATATTTATGTATGCATATCATTGTTTTCATAACATCTCATCTTAACACTCATATACTTATACAATCATATTCATCTAATCTTACACTACAAAAAATGTTGTTGTGTAAAATCGTGTTATAAAAACATTTTATTGTTAAATCTTTATGCAAATACTATATATATTATCAAAAGATTAGGATTTTGCATTTAAAAACTTGTAATCAACCCCTAAACACTAAGTCGTCGGAATTCCGTCAAAAAAGGTCGTCAGTATTTCGTCCGAATATACTGACGGACACCAATACCGTCGGAATTTCAATTTACCCGGGAAAACCAAACCGCGTGAAAATTTTTGCGAACCGCCAATTGGTATATATTTAATGGTACCGACGGAATACAGACGAACCCGTGTCCGTCGGAAACGTTAAATATAATTATCCTTCTCTTCCTTCTTCGTTATTTCCGCTTCCGCCTCTCTCTCAATCCTCTCCGCGATTTATCTCCCTCTCACGGCGATTCCGGCCATTCTCGAGCTCCCATCACCGGCGAATCCTCTTCTCACCCTCATATCTGTTCCCCAAACCCCAAATCATGTAAGAATCATCCCAACCTTGTTTTATCTCAATTTTTAGGGTTTTGGAAGTTAGATCTCGGATTTTAGGTTGTTTGATTGAAAATTTTAGGATTGAATGGATAGTTTAGGATATATAAGTTAGGATTGTTGTTTGGATTGTTGTTTAGTTTTTTTTTTTTGGAATTATTTGTGTTTTTGTAAAATTCAAAACGTTTTACTATTTTTAAAATGTTTTTTGATTTTTAAAAACGTTTTTCAAGTTTCCAGTAATAAACTATATATAATAAAACGTTTTTAAAAAATTTTAAAAATATTTAACAACATTTTCTATTTTTATAATTTTTTTATAATTTGTATACATATATATATATATATATATAAATCATGTATAATAAAAAATTTTAAATTTTATAATTTTTTATAAGTTTCCAGTAATAAACTATGTATAATAAAGGTTTAATATTTTTTTTAAACGTTTATAAAACCTTTTGTAAATATATAAATGAAAACATTAAAAATAGAAATGATTTGAAAAGATTTTTGATGTATTAAATTTTTTTTAGGTCCGAGGATGTACCCCGCCCCGCAGCCCGTCTTCGACGTAGTTCGGTGAGCAGTTCCCGTGCATTGGGATCGTCTCACGAAAAAAACTCGGTTCCCGCATATATTCCCGCTCCAGCTCTTGCTGCCCCTCCCGCTGCTGCTCAACAGGATCCGGGGGTCATGCCAGTTGATCTATTGGTTCAACAACCAGGTCGAGAGCATCTCCCGGTTCATCCCAACCCATGACAAGGACATAGCACTTGGTTAGTATTTTTTTATTTGTAGCATTATGTTTTTTTCCATTAATTAACTTGCTAACTTGTATTTTTTTTAAAGGTTCACCAAGTCGAGAAATGGCATTAGCAGGAGCATCAACCAGATGATGTACTCCATGCTTCGTGTTGGATATTCAAAGTGGAGTGTGATCCCTTCCGAAGAACGAGAGTTGTGGTTTCGTCAGTTTGCGGTAGTAACTCTTCATTTTTTTAAAGTATTTACATTTTTTTAATATATTTACTTATTAAATTATGTTTGTTTTGTAGCAAGAGTTCAACTGGCACTCCGATCTCACGGAAACAGTCCGTAAGAAATTCAACGAAAAGGCCATGGACTCTTATACGAAGCAGATAAACGCGTGGAAGACAGTTTGGCAGAAGAACAAGAGGCAACGGTTCATCAACGGGACGGTGTGGGAGCAGTTGATAGTTCATTGGGAGAAGGAAGAAACTGCAGCAGAGACATCTTCTAGGAACTCCAAGAACCGGACGAGCGATCGTGGCGGGAAAGGTATGTATGTGCATAACCTCGGCGCTTGCTCTATGTCTACTAAGGAGGATGAACTTGTAAATTTTTTTTATTATTTATCTTTATATTTTTTAAATAAATATTTTATATATTCCTTGGCTAATAATAGCGGTTTTTAGATCAAAGAAAATGACGGTAATCCCGTTGATCGTCTCCAACTCATTAAGGTCGCTCACACTAACAAGAAGATGGGTCAAATTCAGGACCTCGTGATCAAAGGTGTCGTTGATTTGGTGGAAGCTGAAATAGCATCTCAATCTCAGACTCTCTCTGATGACGGTGATTCTACGGGAGCTTCAACCAACTTGTCTCTATTGCAAATAAATGAGATGGTTGAAAAGGTAATTTTTTTTATTAATATTTTTTTTATAATGTCGATTACTAACTTGTCCCTATTTACTAACTTTAAATATTTTTGTAGGCGGTTCCTAAAAGGAAAGGAGGCCGTTTAGTTGGGTTGGCCCGCCGTGCTTTTCGTATCCGGCATCTTCTTCGCAAGCTCTGTATGCCGATCCCATGATTCTCGAGGAGCTACATGACAAAGATGAACGTATTGGGGCATTAGAGGAGCAGAACACCACTATCCTTTCTGAGAATGCCACTATCCGTTCAGAGAATGCCACTATCCTTGCTGACCTGGCATCCCAGAAGAAGTTCAACGCCGAGATAATGCAGAAGCTAGATCGTTTGATGTCTTCGAGTTCTTAGTTTTTTCTGCTTTTTAAAACTTTCTGAATGTTTTTTTTTTCTATTTGTTTTCCATGAATTTTAAACTTTCTAAATGTTTTTTTTCTATTTCGGTTTGTATGAATTTAAATTTTATAATATTATTGGTTTTAAATTTCAGATTTTATTTATTTATTAATTAATTTTTAATATAAAAAAATATAAAAATGCAAAATTAATTCGTATTTAAAATTGATATATTCCGACGAATTGAGGGCGTCGGACTGTACGGACGAACGATGTCCTCGGAAAATACCGACGGACAATGGTTCGTCGGAATTTTCCGAGGAACCTTTGTCCGTCGGTATTTTCCGACGAACCGTTGTCCGTCGGTATTTTCCGAGGACTTCGTTCGTCGGTATTTTCGGACGAACCGTAGTCCGTCGGTATATAGTTTTTCCGATGAACTCTGGTCTCGTGTGTCCGCATCGGAATATCGTCGGAAGTTCGTCAGAATGACGTTTTTTGGTATTCGTCAGAAAGTTGTCGGAAGGTCTGAAGAAATTCCGACGAATCCTTTTTTCCAACGAAATGATACCGACGAACTGGTTCGTCAGAAATTCGTCAGAATCGGTCTATTCCGACGAATTTCTGACGGTTTCGGCCATCAGAATCCCCCTGTTTTCTTGTAGTGGGAGACCTTCTCTAACGAATATCAACCCTCCATATATGCTATTAACGCCACTGACTAAGATCAAGGTCGTAAGGGGGAAAAAGGAATGATTATGAGCTTCAGAAGCATGTTCCACATTTCAAGTAGAGACAAAAAGAAAAAGCCATTATAACAATATAGGCTCGTTTGAAGCGTGTTTAATTAACTATTTCCTAATTAGTACGCGTTGACGGAGATCAATTTGTAATCTTTATCCAGATTGTAAGGAATAAATAAATGCCAGTGTAAAGGATACCCCGTATCCATCTCTTTAATACAGCAAGATTCTCTCCTTCTTAATAAGCAGGTTTATTTGAATAAATCTCACAGCGTTCAGATAAGTGCGAAGAGCCTTCCTCTTACGAATATCAACCCTCCACAGTCCACAGTGACGTTGACTAAGATCCACTCGTAGTCTCGATCCAGGTTGTAAGGGGGAAAAGAATGATTATGAGCTTCCACGCTCCACATTTCTAAGTAAAGAGAAAATGAATACTACTCTATCCGTTTCTAAAAAATGTATGTTTTGGAAAAAAAAATTGTTTCAAAAAGATACATTTTTTACTTTTTCAATGTATGATTTATGAAAAAATTGTAAGTTTCAAAAAAATTAATGGTGTTTATTGAATTTCTATTGGCTAAAAGTTATGAAAATTGTTATTCACAAAAAACAATGCATATTTAATGAGTTTTCTTAATATATATGAAAAGTCTAGAATATGCATCTTTTAAAAACAGAAAGAGTATATTATATCGCTACTTAATCTCTATAAATACACTACCAAGCATTATCATCATCCTAGGAACTCAGCCAAAAAAAAGAGAGCAGAAAGCAAGAGAAAAAGAGAGAGAGAGAGATGAAAACTGTGGGTGCAAACACAATATTTCGATGATGATATGTTTCTTGTTCGTTGCGATAACAGCATTCGGTGTTGTTTCCGGTGAGAATGAAGTAGTCAGTGATTACTTTGGGAGGCCAGTAAAGATCAATGCTTCGTATCACATCTACGTGCGGAGTAACCCGCCATTAAGACAATGGATTACCCAGTTACCAATTGGCCATCTTGCTCAGATCTAGTCTGCATGATGTCTAATCATCTAAATCATTTCCAACGTATACCAGTTAAATTTTATTACCACCATCATCATCATCATCATCAGATGTTGTACGTGTATCAACAGAGCTTAACATCCATTTCACGGGTGTTATTGCAAGCAGTCCGGGTATTGGATTATCCGCTCAAAGCCATACGAACATGTACTCCTGACGGGATCCAGGTCAAGCAATAATGACAGCACCTTCATCATCAAGAAATCTGTAGGCAAATTTTACAGTTTGGCTTTCGGAAGTGCTGACAAACCAAAGGATCTCTCTTTAAAGTATACTGATTATAGAGGTACTTTAGCGTACTTGGTATCTTCCAATAGCACTAACTTTATGGTTTCTTTCTTCCCGGAGGGATCTATTATATAAGGTGGTTTCTTCCGCCGGGTAAAACATGTTCCGCCTTTTACCCGTTACTCTTATATCTTTCTTATTTTCTTTTCTTTTCTTTCGTGCAATGTTTCATTTCAAATCAAATAAATACGTGATTGTTTCTTTTTCTTTTGATGTAATCCCTTATATATAAAAGAGGAGCATTGGAGTTAATGCTTTCACACCATGTATGACACGTGTCCATTGTACAGAGACTCTCACAAATTAGTTGCCTTAATTGGTTTTGCTATTACAGAAATTTTGGAAACGTTTCATTGATCTAGAAAATTAAAAAAACCACTCGTGGAATGAGTTATCACGTAAAGCTTAAGCTACGACATCACCGTACCATCGTAAAGATTATTTCCCATCATGAAGACTTTCCAGAACATATACGGGTGTGCTCTGTCAGTGCATATTGCGAAGCACTAGATAGTAACACATGTAAGTTAGAAACACAGAATCGAGAAGATGAAGACGTAATTAACTTTTCTCTTATACGGGAGATATAAACATTCATATCGGCGAAGAACTCAGCATGAACACTTTCAAGAAGAGAACACTCTGAATCTTAGAAACGATACATCACCGAGCTCGCTAAGCATTTTTCATCCACACTGCATAATGGTTCTTGAACGTGTATATATTGTATGAACTATATAACCCACTCTTTTCTCTTAGAAGAGAGACATGACTATTCATCTCGACGAGAACACTTTGAAGCAGAGTACACTCTGTATCTTAGAACCGAGACATGACCAAGCTCGCTAAGGTGCGCAGCTCCACACTGGAGATTTTTCGTTTTATTAGTATTCTATTCACATTTATATTTTTGTTGGCTTTCAATATCTTACTTAGAACTATTATGATAAATTCTTTAATTATGCATCTTAATAATAAATGAGCTTTTAAGTTATAAAAGACTTATTTTATTGTTTAAATATGTTTTTACCGTTCTTGAAACTTCTTCTTGTGTGTTATAAAGTCCTACTTTATCAATCATATATTGCAAATACAGACTTTATTTTGGATGTCAAACATTAAATCACCAAGTCAATTCACCCCGCGCAAGGCGCGGATTATCACCTAGTGCTTTATTAAAAGGAATAATGATAATAATAATGACAATCAAATACTGAAAGAATTTTTAGAATACCAGGGTCGAAGTTCGTAATTTCCCAACATGCAATATTAGTTTCCGTAGACTAAAACAATGGCTAAAATCCTTTCTGGGGCTAGCAATCTCTAAAAACATTAACAAACTTTTTTTTTTGAAAAAGGGCTTAACATTAACAAACTTTGAGAACAAAATCTTTTTTTTATAATAATGATTTACACATATCCAACCACCGCCATGAGCACGAGTCCACTGATGGGAAGGCTATTACATAAATATAAATATAGTAGAATAGCAGAATAATAGCCACACGCCCTCTGTTAGGAAGTTTTGTGTTGATTCACCATGCATGAAATTTTGCTCTGTACTGGCTTAAATACTGTACTTCTATTAATTTACTAGGGGCAGAGCCCCCGCGCAAGCGCGGAGCCGTGAACACTATTTTAATTCATAAGATAATCAATTCTCAAATCTTTCTTGGTGTCTTTTCACTACTTGATGATCTTACTACCGATTAACAGATTTTCTGGTTTGATATCTATGTGTATCACATGCTTGCCATGGCAATAGATGAGAGCCCTCGCCAACGATGCAACATACTATCAAAGTAACATATAAAGATCTCAGTTTTTTCTTAAGTAACAAAAGAATTGATTAAAACATATAACAGCAGAAGGAAAAGGAATGCACCAACAGTTGCAGCTCGTCTTTCGCTGAAGTACTTGCATTTCTGAAGCTCCTTGTAAAGCTCGCCTCTAGCAGCATACTCAAGTATTAAATAAACCCTTTTCTG
Organism: Brassica napus; assembly: GCF_020379485.1. Classification (NCBI taxonomy): domain Eukaryota; kingdom Viridiplantae; phylum Streptophyta; class Magnoliopsida; order Brassicales; family Brassicaceae; genus Brassica; species Brassica napus. The sequence goes on along the minus strand of NW_026015923.1, from coordinate 1,965 downwards.
CAACAAAAGCCAACAAAGTGTGTTATACTAAAAAAAGGTGGATCATGTCAACAAAAAGAGAAAGAAGCGGTTAAGTTTTACCGGATCATAGAAGTTACCATAGAGCCGGAGTATATTGGGGTTACGAAGATGTGACTGAATCTCAACTTCTCTTTAACTGATGCTCAACTTGAGATTGTTGAAGCTGAGTCTTGAACAGAACCTTCAGGGAGACAATGTGGTTGCTCTCTTTCACAGTTGCATACAATGTGTGAGAATTTGAGGAAAACAAACAATGTAAAGATCTAAAACAAATGTTATGTGTGAATGGATACTAACCCGCTTCTCTCGAGCAAGATAAGCGTGACCAAACTTGCCTTTTCAAAGAGGCTTTCCAATGTCGAAATCATTCAGATTCCATCTCTTTTGCGCAACTGCAGAGACATTTGAAGCCTCCTGATGAAAACAAAATCCAACAAAACATAATGAGACAAAAAAACAATGGATTCATAAATCTAAACACACCTCGCCTACAGGATAAGTAAATAAAGAAACAAAAATATTAGTTGGTCTCACGTTAATAGCCTTACAAAATTTAGTCATGAAGATTAGAACAGTTAAAAGACTTGCCTGGTGACTCCAAGGCGCACATTGTGAAGGAAAATGGTGGCGCCATTCATGTTGTTGTGACCGTGGACAGCATCAATCCCATAGATCATGGGGATCCCAAGGCGGGTGGAAAGAGCAGCCTTCTGAATCTCGTTGACCATGTTCACCCAAGCTTCAGGTGTGGCCTTTGGTGATGGCACACTTCCTCCACCGCTCAACACCACTCCCTACACATACATTAAAGATCAATTCAGTTAGACAATAGATGGAATACTTTAAAAAAAGTTCCAAAGATTGTTTTTATACCAATGAAGTAGTTCTTCATGACATCAGTTGTGGCGCCGCTGCGTTCGATCTGAACCATCTGAGAAATCTTCTCTTGGAGGGAACAATAATTCAGACACATCTCAAGATTTCTGGTTGTGGGAATCTTTAGTTAGCTAGTATACTTATTACTCGGTAAAGCCTACTTTTTCCTTCATATTGATGAATACATCAAAACAGAACCAGAAATAAAATGTATGTTGAGAAGAACGTGAAACAGATGACACAATGTGGCAGATGCACTTACATTGTACTTCTGATACCTGAATCACCTAGCCCAAACACTGCAAAGCGAACTCGTTGCAACCAAGAGTTTCCAAGTTTCTTTGAAGAAGAAACCTCCAAAATTCCTTCAGTGATTTGAAAAAAAAGACAAGGAACAAACAATAAGGTACACAAAAAACTGCATTATTGGTAGTGAAAATTGACAACGAACCTTAAAAGAATCTGGAGAGTCTCCTTGCCCTGTAGTGGATACAACAAATAATAGCGTTCTTTGGAGAAAAGAATATGGCAACTTTTTGAATAAGAATTAAGTTATAAAAGAAAATACTTTTATATGTTTACTCGAAATTCAATCAATAGAACTGCTCAAATCTAAGAGCTTATTACAACAATCATCGGTTGTAATTGATCAAACAGAGGAATTGTCACGGTTCCTTGATATTAAAATCTGAAGCAAACAATCTTCAGAACAGAGTAAGAAATCAAATTGATTCACAAAACATCTCACATACCGAGTCGAATTCGTCGTTGGAGACGATAGAGCAGGACAGCCTCGGCGTTCAGCTTCACGGCTAATACCCTCTGCAGCATCAAGAGCGTTTCCGGTCTGAGAAGCATATAGTGAACATTTCTTCAATCACCGGAACAGGATTGAAAAATCTGAACGGCCCAAAGAGAGATAAAGGTAGAAGAAATTGACCTTTGAGATGAATAGAGAGTGGGGGAGGGTGATAGATATGGAGTTGGAACGATGAGATGATGAAAAGGGAAGACGTGAAAGAAGCTCGCTTTAGGGTCAATTACCTGATGAAAAAATTTAGTAGATTT
>NW_026015922.1:0-82379 GCF_020379485.1 Brassica napus | reverse complement strand
ACAAACAAAAAAGAAAGAAGGGGGTAAAGACGCTTACAATCATTAACATTGATTAGGGGCAGTTGACAAGATACTTTCTTGGGTTTTATGTTACCTATCACATGACTATCTTTTTAAGGAAAACAGACATAAGAATAGTTTTGGATGATGACAATAATGTATAGGAAAAGCAGAAAAATAGTATAGAAGCCCAAGGTCAATGCTAGTTTGTATATCCAATTGTAACCTGTCCTTGTCCATCTGCTATTTAGTACATAATTTGCTTGGTTATCAAGAAAGCCTTGGCTACAGAAATATTATTACCATGAACAAAATGAAAGAAGGCACGTAAGGCCTATATACTCCGTACTAAATATCCAAAATTCAAGTAAAACCAATGTAAAAAAGAAGAAGATGAAGAGCAAATTAAAGGGTACACAGCTTAATAACTTGAATGATTTGGGGACTGTAAGCAAAGCATTAGACCGTACAACCTTCCCCAAACCTCAAACTTTCAATCCAAAGAAGCGCTTCTCGAACTAATCACAGCACACCAAATTCTCCTGTTTTTGACAGAAATGTTTCCGCATCTCCCAGCCACGGGAAACTGAGAGAATTGGCTCGTCCCATATAAGAAGAAATTTTCCACCACCATGGTTAGTACAGAATTGATTTGTATGGTGTTCAACAAAGGGTTGGTACACACATTTCTTTCAAACCCCTTAACACTGACCAGTGTGCGACACCCGTCACCTCCTATCTGGAGGACAGCGTGTCACCACCGACGCGTCATCATACAACAATGTGACATCCGTCTCCTTCTCACTAAGGACGACGGGCCACCAACAATATCCCATAATATAAAAGCCCATAAACCCAATAACGCTCACCCAAGCCCAAATAAAATCCGAAAGAAAAGTCCAGTAGCACCAAGTCCGTCCAAATATCACATACTTATTTGTCTCACCTGAAAAAGGGGAAGAGTGAGGGGGGTGAGCGATAGGTGAATCGCCCAGTGAGGTATGGGGGATGCTACCCCGAAGTCCATGGACCCGGACATAGCACTCCGAATAAATATAAATTAATTCTAATGCATGTCAAACACGGTACCTAAAGTACCCAAGCAACAAACAATGGTCCTAGCGAGGTGCACACTCGCCGCCCACTAACAGGCCAAAAACATAACACAACTCGAGATAGTGCTCGGACACCGCCCGTGGACGATTTATCGACACTTCCAGGCTACAGCTCAACCGGTCGACTAAAGTTGGCCATAACCTCATACAATCCGGCATACAGAAGTCCGTCTCTGTATCCGTCTCCACACAAAAACAATCCTAGCTAAGATTTTACATTTAAGTGAACAATCAATGTTGAATCCTCTAGCCCCCTAGTTCCGGTTTATGCAAAGAACCTAATAACTAAACAAGCAATGACAGACTCGATTTCAAGCAGACGGAACACATTAGAAATAAGTTATATTTATTCGAGGTCCTAAGCCGTGTAAGAGGAGTTCGGGAATAGACCCTCACCTTAGCAATAGAAAATAGTGTTTATGAACTCCAGCTGCTCAAATAGACTCCATATCTGAAATCAGATCGAAATTCTGAGTCAGACGCCTTTCGAACGGTTAAAAACGGGACTGGTCAAGGTTTGCGAAAAAGTCAACTCGCTGGTCAAAGGTCAATCCGGTCAACTCTTGACCAGAAATCGATTTGACATAACCGGCCGGTTTACTTTAACCGAACGAAATTAATTTAAACCGGTCAAACCAGTCAACCAACCGGTTTACCGAGTCAACCGACTTGACTCGCTGAGCTGACTCGGCCGAGTTGACCGAGTCACCGGCGAGTCACCGGTGTCGGTCACCGGCCGCGACGGCGGAGGGCGGCGGCGTCTTACCGGAAAGTTTGTCGGCGGCGACGGCGGAGGCGATTCCCGGCGGCGGCGGAGCTGCGGCGGAGGCGACTTCTGGCAGCGGCGGAGATGCGGCGGAGGACGGTGGCGGAAGACGGCGGAGGCGATATCCGGCGGCGGCGCGTGGAAGAAACGCGCGCAGTCGGCGTAACTTTTGGAGGCGCGTACGGCTTCGTCTGAACTCCGATTGCGGCGTGGTCGGTGTCTACGGCTTCGTCTCGACGAGAGGAACACGATGATGGTCTTGCATGCGAGAGATTCTCAACGGTTATGGAGATATAGCTGATTTACTGAACGGACGAAAACAAAGCTTAAGAGGCGGCGGTTTCCGGCGATTCTAAGCTGCGGTTGATGGTGATGACGAGCTTGGCGATGTGCTGGCGTGTGGTGGTTCCGGCGATCTCTGGTGGCAACATGCATGGTTTTTATCTTTCTTTCTCTCACTCTCTCTCTCTCTCTCTCTCTCATTTCTTCTTCTCTCTAACTTCTGAGTTTTATTTTCTTGTTGCAAAAGGAGAAATCAATGTAGAGGTAGGTATTTATAGGCAAATAATTGTCTTACAGGTAAATGCATATGACTTAGCTGGCTAAAACAAACTCCAAACCGGGATCGGGTCGTTACAATTCTCCCCCACTACAAAGAATTCGTCCCCGAATTCGAGTCGTCCGTTAATTCCCCAACATCATTGAAACGAACTTGAATAATCAATATGCTCGCTTCTCTCAGGTCTCATCTCACTCTCAACATACTCTGACAAACACAGTCGATTTTCTCTAAACTGCTTTCGCTTGATGATCTGAATTCTACACTAGCTGACAAGGCGAGTACAATCTTCTTGCGGTGATTTGGCGTCTGCTGCAAAATAATTCTGGTCTTCTTTCAACTTTTCTCAATGCTGACACATGAACCACGTTGTAAAATCTGATACACTGCTAATAAAACAGCTGCAAGCAACTGCTCTAATCCGCTCCTTCGAAGGATACAATCCATGTACCTTGGTTCCTTTAGCTTCTGAGTCTTAGATCCCTCCTGAAATGTCCTTATTTTCAGGTATACTAATAACCTATATGTAACTCCAAATCTTTATGGCGCTTAGCTGCATAAATTATCTGACGTTATGTGGCTTCCCAAAGCCAATTTTTGAGCATATCTATTTGCTCTACCGTCTCTTGAACCATTAGTAATTTTAACTCATGTCGCTCCCCCACTTTGGTCCAACAAAGTGGTATACGATAAAGCCTACCATAAACAGCCTCGTACTGTCCATCTCAATGCTTGAATGATAATTGTCGATATAGGTAAACTCTATTAGAGGTCGATGCTTTCTGAACTTCCATCCCATTGGAAGACGCAATCCCTGAATATATCCTTTAAGTTCTGAGTAGTCCTCTGACCATTTGTATGTTGATAATAAGTTGTATTCTTGTGAACGCTGTCCCAAACGCCTTCTGAATGAATCCAAAATGTAGAGGTGAACTTTGAATCCCAATCCGATACAATGTTGACAAGAGCTTCATGCAACCTCAAAATCATGTTGATGAAATCTGCACCAACTGATCAGCTCTCTCTGCCTTCTAAATTATTTAGGAATGGATTCACTCGGTAAGTCTATCCATGACTACCCATATGGCATCCTTTCCACATACGGTGATTTAAAAATCCAGTAACGATATTCATAATCACCATGTCTCATTCCACTTTGTCAAAAGCATGCTCAACAATAACCTGAACCGTATATAATCCTCATGGAAAACCAGCTGACTTACATATCCTTGCGACGCAATGTGGCTACAATCTTTTCATAATAGGTCAATGATAGTAACGCTTAATATCTTTGAACTCCTTATTATTTCCGATGGGTAGAGTAACATAAGTGATGTGTTTTGCTGTAAGATCCCTTTTCTTAACAGCTTATCGTCCAACACACAAACTCGGTTTCGATATAGGTACGTCCTGCTCAAAGCTGTATGATCTCCAATATTCTCAATCTCGATCTATTCAACGAAAACCATAACGCTAACCTGCGCATGGTGTATCTTCCATAGCAAAACTGCATGCTCCAATCCTCAAGGCAATATGTCTTTCCCTTGACAATACGACACACAATTTGAGACTAGCAACTGTCCCAGTAAACTCCTGACCTTCCTTTGTTCCAAATACGTCGCTCATATGCCTACCCAAGACATTTGTCACCTGGTTGTCCTTACCAGATGGCATGCGATATCCAAACTGCAGCCTGCTACAAACTCATTCCGACTGCACTGCCAAATTGTAATTTTTAATGTGTAGATAAATGTCAGACTCTAATGATCCCATAGAATCTGGACTTCCTTCTCGTACAATTACGATCTCCAAAACTATAACGTAATTACCACTACAACCTCTCTGGCGTGATGCATATGAATGACTTAATCTTCTTACCTCAATTTAAATCCAAGCCAGTATCTGACACATCAGAGTAAGCCTCAGCCTCTGCAGAACCAAAATTAGTGTCTTCATTAGTTGTGCTTCTATTCAGTGAACTCCTCAAACAAAAATCTATCCAACCACACTTAACGTCTTTACATGTAGACTGTATCTTCAACATTACTATAACGGTGAAACCCTTGATGAACTTCTAGTAGTACACTGTTAACCCAAAAAGAACGGTAGATCTCTGTAGTGTTCTTAGTTTCGACCTTCCCGGAACGGTATTAATCTTCTTTGGATCAATCAAAATTTTGCTTCCAAAACCATGTTACCCAAAATTCAACATTCCTCTGCCAGAAGCTACAATTCCTCAACGTAGCGAACAACTGATGCTCTCCAAGCTTATCCAACGCAATCCGCGAAATGCTTATAAATCTCCTTTCTACTCCAAAATAACCAGGATGTCGTTGATGAATACAATCGCACACCTATCCAAATGTTCACGAAAACGTCATTCATATCTTCATGAATGCAACGGTGCCTTTGTCGACCCAAATGGTATCACTATGAACTCATAATATCCATAACAGAAATCTGCATTCCGTACATACTCCTCAGCTATAGCAAACTGATGGTATCCTGATGCCAAGACACTTCGAGAACGATGAACCTCCATTAATCTCATATAACTACTCATCAATACGATGGTTACCATGTTCAAGTCTATGTAGTCGATACAAAAATCTGAAACTCCCACCTTTCTTCTTTACAACAACAATGATGCTCTCCATGGTGATGTAAGCAATCTGATAAATCCCTTATCAAAGAGTTCCTCCAATTGCTTTCTCAACTCGGTCATCCCTGCTCGTGATAGATGATAAGAAACTCGTGAAACCATTGATGTTTGCTCCAAACAATTCGCAAGAGCGTCTCATGTGTCTTGTAGTGACCGTTCCAAAGGTCACAAATATATCCTCATACTCTGCAATAACCGGAAGATCCTGCAGCTCATGCTGTCCATCATCCTTAACCATCGAAATGGTTGCCGAAAATTTCTTTGTTCTTATATTCCATAACTCCTCAGTATGTAGCATGCATGCAATAAAAATTTCATCTGCTCCAGCAATATAAACTCGTGCCTTCAGGCAATCCAACACTACTCGATGTCGTGACAACCATCCATCCCAAAAAAAACAATAACATCATAAAACTCTGCTCCATCTCTCTGAGGGCTCCAGATAACTAACTCGACTCCACCAACATAACTGGTGCGACACCATGAATATAAATAGCTCCCAATGTCATATGTCAGCTATCCGAACCGGCACATCCCAATTCAAAAGCGATCTCCACGAGTTCACAAGACAAATATACCTCCAAATAGTAATATACTCGTACACATGCCAACCAATGGCTCATACCTCACATCACATAATCTCCAGTAACAAAACTCGTGGAACGATTGCTTGAAGTGGGCTGGTGGCAGAAACGTCACATATCCACTCCTGGATAACCTCGAAATCATGACCGAAGAAACTGATAACTCTTGAGAAAACTGAAGAACTTAAACATCGCCCAACTGCTGAACATCTGGCGAGAACCCTGTTAGTCGAAGGACGAATGACGATGATTTTACTCATCGTCATAGAAAGAGACATTTGAGTTAGTAATTAATGGACAGAATGGTGCTAAAAGAATTTCGAAATATATTAATAAATATTTTTTTTAAAAAACAAAAGAACGTTGAAAACCGATGAAAACCGAATCCCCTGACCGCCATCCCGGACGGAACCGGGATGGAACCCCGCTCTGATACCAAAATTGCGACACCCGTCACCTCCTATCTGGAGGACAGCGTGTCACCACCGACGCGTCATCATACAACAATGTGACATCCGTCTCCTTCTCACTAAGGACGACGGGCCACCAACAATATCCCATAATATAAAAGCCCATAAACCCAATAACGCTCACCCAAGCCCAAATAAAATCCGAAAGAAAAGTCCAGTAGCACCAAGTCCGTCCAAATATCACATACTTATTTGTCTCACCTGAAAAAGGGAAGAGTGAGGGGGTGAGCGATAGGTGAATCGCCCAGTGAGGTATGGGGGATGCTACCCCGAAGTCCATGGACCCGGACATAGCACTCCGAATAAATATAAATTAATTCTAATGCATGTCAAACACGGTACCTAAAGTACCCAAGCAACAAACAATGGTCCTAGCGAGGTGCACACTCGCCGCCCACTAACAGGCCAAACATAACACAACTCGAGATAGTGCTCGGACACCGCCCGTGGACGATTTATCGACACTTCCAGGCTACAGCTCAACCGGTCGACTAAAGTTGGCCATAACCTCATACAATCCGGCATACAGAAGTCCGTCTCTGTATCCGTCTCCACACAAAAACAATCCTAGCTAAGATTTTACATTTAAGTGAAACAATCAATGTTGAATCCTCTAGCCCCCTAGTTCCGGTTTATGCAAAGAACCTAATAACTAAACAAGCAATGACAGACTCGATTTCAAGCAGACGGAACACATTAGAAATAAGTTATATTATTCGAGGTCCTAAGCCGTGTAAGAGGAGTTCGGGAATAGACCCTCACCTTAGCAATAGAAAAATAGTGTTTATGAACTCCAGCTGCTCAAATAGACTCCATATCTGAAATCAGATCGAAATTCTGAGTCAGACGCCTTTCGAACGGTTAAAAACGGGACTGGTCAAGGTTTGCGAAAAAGTCAACTCGCTGGTCAAAGGTCAATCCGGTCAACTCTTGACCAGAAATCGATTTGACATAACCGGCCGGTTTACTTTAACCGAACGAAATTAATTTAAACCGGTCAAACCAGTCAACCAACGGTTTACCGAGTCAACCGACTTGACTCGCTGAGCTGACTCGGCCGAGTTGACCGAGTCACCGGCGAGTCACCGGTGTCGGTCACCGGCCGCGACGGCGGAGGGCGGCGGCGTCTTACCGGAAAGTTTGTCGGCGGCGACGGCGGAGGCGATTCCCGGCGGCGGCGGAGCTGCGGCGGAGGCGACTTCTGGCAGCGGCGGAGATGCGGCGGAGGACGGTGGCGGAAGACGGCGGAGGCGATATCCGGCGGCGGCGCGTGGAAGAAACGCGCGCAGTCGGCGTAACTTAAATGAACACACAATCTTCTCTTATAATCTTTGTTTTTTTTTTTTTTTTTGCTTACGTACCATATATAGGTTTATGAGTGTTTCAAGTTTACAACTACAGTGTTTTGAAGTTTATCAATGCTTTTGGATTTGACTTTTTCTCAATACTTTGAACGCAAACATTACAAAGCCCCTGTTTCATGTTAAAGGTTTGAGTTAACTGTACAAAAAGTTTAATATTTAAAAGGTTAAGAAGCTACGACTGAAATATGCCTTTTTTTTCTAATTACTACTATTTCTTATATGTTTTCTAACCCCCAAAAAAAAATCAAAACAAACAAAAAAGAAAGAAGGGGGTAAAGAGCTTACAATCATTAACATTGATTAGGGGCAGTGACAAGATACTTTCTTGGGTTTTATGTTACCTATCACATGACTATCTTTTTTAAGGAAAACAGACATAAGAATAGTTTTGGATGATGACAATAATGTATAGGAAAAGCAGAAAAAGTATAGAAGCCCAAGGTCAATGCTAGTTTGTATATCCAATTGTAACCTGTCCTTGTCCATCTGCTATTAGTACATAATTTGCTTGGTTATCAAGAAAGCCTTGGCTACAGAAATATTATTACCATGAACAAAATGAAAGAAGGCACGTAAGGCCTATATACTCCGTACTAAATATCCAAAATTCACAGTAAAACCAATGTAAAAAGAAGAAGATGAAGAGCAAATTAAAGGGTAACACAGCTTAATAACTTGAATGATTTGGGGACTGTAAGCAAAGCATTAGACCGTTAAACCTTCCCCAAACCTCAAACTTCAATCCAAAGAAGCGCTTCTCGAACTTAATCACAGCACACCAAATTCTCCTGTTTTTGCAGACATGTTTCCGCATCTTCCCAGCCACGGGAAACTTGAGAGAATGTGGCTCGTCCCATATAACTAGGATATTTCCACCACCATGGTTAGCTAACAGAATTGTTGTATGGTGGTTAACATAAGGGTTGGTACACACATCTTTCAAACCCTTAACACTGAACCAGTGTGCGACACCCGTCACCTCCTATCTGGAGGACAGCGTGTCACCACCGACGCGTCATCATACAACAATGTGACATCCGTCTCCTTCTCACTAAGGACGACGGGCCACCAACAATATCCCATAATATAAAAGCCCATAAACCCAATAACGCTCACCCAAGCCCAAATAAAATCCGAAAGAAAAGTCCAGTAGCACCAAGTCCGTCCAAATATCACATACTTATTTGTCTCACCTGAAAAAGGGGAAGAGTGAGGGGGGTGAGCGATAGGTGAATCGCCCAGTGAGGTATGGGGGATGCTACCCCGAAGTCCATGGACCCGGACATAGCACTCCGAATAAATATAAATTAATTCTAATGCATGTCAAACACGGTACCTAAAGTACCCAAGCAACAAACAATGGTCCTAGCGAGGTGCACACTCGCCGCCCACTAACAGGCCAAAAACAAACACAACTCGAGATAGTGCTCGGACACCGCCCGTGGACGATTTATCGACACTTCCAGGCTACAGCTCAACCGGTCGACTATAGTTGGCCATAACCTCATACAATCCGGCATACAGAAGTCCGTCTCTGTATCCGTCTCCACACAAAACAATCCTAGCTAAGATTTTACATTAAGTGAACAATCAATGTTGAATCCTCTAGCCCCCTAGTTCCGGTTTATGCAAAGAACCTAATAACTAAACAAGCAATGACAGACTCGATTTCAAGCAGACGGAACACATTAGAAATAAGTTATATTTATTCGAGGTCCTAAGCCGTGTAAGAGGAGTTCGGGAATAGACCCTCACCTTAGCAATAGAAAAATAGTGTTTATGAACTCCAGCTGCTCAAATAGACTCCATATCTGAAATCAGATCGAAATTCTGAGTCAGACGCCTTTCGAACGGTTAAAAACGGGACTGGTCAAGGTTTGCGAAAAAGTCAACTCGCTGGTCAAAGGTCAATCCGGTCAACTCTTGACCAGAAATCGATTTGACATAACCGGCCGGTTTACTTTAACCGAACGAAATTAATTTAAACCGGTCAAACCAGTCAACCAACCGGTTTACCGAGTCAACCGACTTGACTCGCTGAGCTGACTCGGCCGAGTTGACCGAGTCACCGGCGAGTCACCGGTGTCGGTCACCGGCCGCGACGGCGGAGGGCGGCGGCGTCTTACCGGAAAGTTTGTCGGCGGCGACGGCGGAGGCGATTCCCGGCGGCGGCGGAGCTGCGGCGGAGGCGACTTCTGGCAGCGGCGGAGATGCGGCGGAGGACGGTGGCGGAAGACGGCGGAGGCGATATCCGGCGGCGGCGCGTGGAAGAAACGCGCGCAGTCGGCGTAACTTTTGGAGGCGCGTACGGCTTCGTCTGAACTCCGATTGCGGCGTGGTCGGTGTCTACGGCTTCGTCTCGACGAGAGGAACACGATGATGGTCTTGCATGCGAGAGATTCTCAACGGTTATGGAGATATAGCTGATTTACTGAACGGACGAAAACAAAGCTTAAGAGGCGGCGGTTTCCGGCGATTCTAAGCTGCGGTTGATGGTGATGACGAGCTTGGCGATGTGCTGGCGTGTGGTGGTTCCGGCGATCTCTGGTGGCAACATGCATTGGTTTTTATCTTTCTTTCTCTCACTCTCTCTCTCTCTCTCTCTCATTTCTTCTTCTCTCTAACTTCTGAGTTTTATTTTCTTGTTGCAAAAGGAGAAATCAATGTAGAGGTAGGTATTTATAGGCAAATAATTGTCTTACAGGTAAATGCATATGACTTAGCTGGCTAACAAACTCCAAAACCGGGATCGGGTCGTTACAATTCTCCCCCACTACAAAGAATTCGTCCCCGAATTCGAGTCGTCCGTTAATTCCCCAACATCATTGAAACGAACTTGAATAATCAATATGCTCGCTTTCTCAGGTCTCATCTCACTCTCAACATACTCTGACAAACACAGTCGATTTTCTCTAAACTGCTTTCGCTTGATGATCTGAATTCTACACTAGCTGACAAGGCGAGTACAATCTTCTTGCGGTGATTTGGCGTCTGCTGCAAAATAATTCTGGTCTTCTTTCAACTTTTCTCAATGCTGACACATGAACCACGTTGTAAAAATCTGATACACTGCTAATAAAACAGCTGCAAGCAACTGCTCTAATCCGCTCCTTCGAAGGATACAATCCCATGTACCTTGGTTCCTTTAGCTTCTGAGTCTTAGATCCCTCCTGAAATGTCCTTATTTTCAGGTATACTAAATAACCTATATGTAACTCCAAATCTTTATGGCGCTTAGCTGCATAAATTATCTGACGTTATGTGCTCCCAAAGCCAATTTTTGAGCATATCTATTTGCTCTACCGTCTCTTGAACCATTAGTAATTTTAACTCATGTCGCTCCCCCACTTTGGTCCAACAAAGTGGTATACGATAAAGCCTACCATAAACAGCCTCGTACTGTCCATCTCAATGCTTGAATGATAATTGTCGATATAGGTAAACTCTATTAGAGGTCGATGCTTTCTGAACTTCCATCCCATTGGAAGACGCAATCCCTGAATATATCCTTTAAGTTCTGAGTAGTCCTCTGACCATTTGTATGTTGATAATAAGTTGTATTCTTGTGAACGCTTGTCCCAAACGCCTTCTGAATGAATCCAAAATGTAGAGGTGAACTTTGAATCCCAATCCGATACAATGTTGACAAGAGCTTCATGCAACCTCAAAATCATGTTGATGAAAATCTGCACCAACTGATCAGCTCTCTCTGCCTTCTAAATTATTTAGGAGATGGATTCACTCGGTAAGTCTATCCATGACTACCCATATGGCATCCTTTCCACATACGGTGATTTAAAAATCCAGTAACGATATTCATAATCACCATGTCTCATTCCACTTTGTCAAAAGCATGCTCAACAATAACCTGAACCGTATATAATCCTCATGGAAAACCAGCTGACTTACATATCCTTGCGACGCAATGTGGCTACAATCTTTTCATAATAGGTCAATGATAGTAACGCTTAATATCTTTGAACTCCTTATTATTTCCGATGGGTAGAGTAACATAAGTGATGTGTTTGCTGTAAGATCCCTTTTCTTAACAGCTTATCGTCCAACACACAAACTCGGTTTCGATATAGGTACGTCCTGCTCAAAGCTGTATGATCTCCAATATTCTCAATCTCGATCTATTCAACGAAAACCATAACGCTAACCTGCGCATGGTGTATCTTCCATAGCAAAACTGCATGCTCCAATCCTCAAGGCAATATGTCTTTCCCTTGACAATACGACACACAATTTGAGACTAGCAACTGTCCCAGTAAACTCCTGACCTTCCTTTGTTCCAAATACGTCGCTCATATGCCTACCCAAGACATTTGTCACCTGGTTGTCCTTACCAGATGGCATGCGATATCCAAATTGCAGCCTGCTACAAACTCATTCCGACTGCACTGCCAAATTGTAATTTTTAATGTGTAGATAAATGTCAGACTCTAATGATCCCATAGAATCTGGACTTCCTTCTCGTACAATTACGATCTCCAAAACTATAACGTAATTACCACTACAACCTCTCTGGCGTGATGCATATGAATGACTTAATCTTCTTACCTCAATTTAAATCCAAGCCAGTATCTGACACATCAGAGTAAGCCTCAGCCTCTGCAGAACCAAAATTAGTGTCTTCATTAGTTGTGCTTCTATTCAGTGAACTCCTCAAACAAAAATCTATCCAACCACACTTAACGTCTTTACATGTAGACTGTATCTTCAACATTACTATAACGGTGAAACCCTTGATGAACTTCTAGTAGTACACTGTTAACCCAAAAAGAATGGTAGATCTCTGTAGTGTTCTTAAGTTTCGACCTTCCCGGAACGGTATTAATCTTCTTTGGATCAATCAAAATTTTGCTTCCAAAACCATGTTACCCAAAAATTCAACATTCCTCTGCCAGAAGCTACAATTCCTCAACGTAGCGAACAACTGATGCTCTCCAAGCTTATCCAACGCAATCCGCGAAATGCTTATAAATCTCCTTTCTACTCCAAAATAACCAGGATGTCGTTGATGAATACAATCGCACACCTATCCAAATGTTCACGAAAACGTCATTCATATCTTCATGAATGCAACGGTGCCTTTGTCGACCCAAATGGTATCACTATGAACTCATAATATCCATAACAGAAATCTGCATTCCGTACATACTCCTCAGCTATAGCAAACTGATGGTATCCTGATGCCAAGACAACTTCGAGAACGATGAACCTCCATTAATCTCATATAACTACTCATCAATACGATGGTTACCATGTTCAAGTCTATGTAGTCGATACAAAAATCTGAAACTCCCACTTTCTTCTTTACAACAACAATGATGCTCTCCATGGTGATGTAAGCAATCTGATAAATCCCTTATCAAAGAGTTCCTCCAATTGCTTTCTCAACTCGGTCATCCCTGCTCGTGATAGATGATAAGAAACTCGTGAAACCATTGATGTTTGCTCCAAACAATTCGCAAGAGCGTCTCATGTGTCTTGTAGTGACCGTTCCAAAGGTCACAAATATATCCTCATACTCTGCAATAACCGGAAGATCCTGCAGCTCATGCTGTCCATCATCCTTAACCATCGAAATGGTTGCCGAAAATTTCTTTGTTCTTATATTCCATAACTCCTCAGTATGTAGCATGCATGCAATAAAATTTCATCTGCTCCAGCAATATAAACTCGTGCCTTCAGGCAATCCAACACTACTCGATGTCGTGACAACCAATCCATCCCAAAAAAAACAATAACATCATAAAACTCTGCTCCATCTCTCTGAGGGGCTCCAGATAACTCGACTCCACCAAGCATAACTGGTGCGACACCATGAATATAAATAGCTCCCAATGTCATATGTCAGCTATCCGAACCGGCACATCCCAATTCAAAAGCGATCTCCACGAGTTCACAAGACAAATATACCTCCAAAATAGATAATATACTCGTACACATGCCAACCAATGGCTCATACCTCACATCACATAATCTCCAGTAACAAAACTCGTGGAACGATTGCTTGAAGTGGGCTGGTGGCAGAAACGTCACATATCCACTCCTGGATAACCTCGAAATCATGACCGAAGAAACTGATAACTCTTGAGAAAACTGAAGAACTTAAACATCGCCCAACTGCTGAACATCTGGCGAGAACCCTGTTAGTCGAAGGACGAATGACGATGATTTTACTCATCGTCATAGAAAGAGACATTTGAGTTAGTAATTAATGGACAGAATGGTGCTAAAAGAATTTCGAAATATATTAATAAATATTTTTTTAAAAAAAACAAAAAGAACGTTGAAAACCGATGAAAACCGAATCCCCTGACCGCCATCCCGGACGGAACCGGGATGGAACCCCGCTCTGATACCAAAATTGCGACACCCGTCACCTCCTATCTGGAGGACAGCGTGTCACCACCGACGCGTCATCATACAACAATGTGACATCCGTCTCCTTCTCACTAAGGACGACGGGCCACCAACAATATCCCATAATATAAAAGCCCATAAACCCAATAACGCTCACCCAAGCCCAAATAAAATCCGAAAGAAAAGTCCAGTAGCACCAAGTCCGTCCAAATATCACATACTTATTTGTCTCACCTGAAAAAGGGGAAGAGTGAGGGGGGTGAGCGATAGGTGAATCGCCCAGTGAGGTATGGGGGATGCTACCCCGAAGTCCATGGACCCGGACATAGCACTCCGAATAAATATAAATTAATTCTAATGCATGTCAAACACGGTACCTAAAGTACCCAAGCAACAAACAATGGTCCTAGCGAGGTGCACACTCGCCGCCCACTAACAGGCCAAAACATAACACAACTCGAGATAGTGCTCGGACACCGCCCGTGGACGATTTATCGACACTTCCAGGCTACAGCTCAACCGGTCGACTAAAGTTGGCCATAACCTCATACAATCCGGCATACAGAAGTCCGTCTCTGTATCCGTCTCCACACAAAACAATCCTAGCTAAGATTTTACATTTAAGTGAACAATCAATGTTGAATCCTCTAGCCCCCTAGTTCCGGTTTATGCAAAGAACCTAATAACTAAACAAGCAATGACAGACTCGATTTCAAGCAGACGGAACACATTAGAAATAAGTTATATTTATTCGAGGTCCTAAGCCGTGTAAGAGGAGTTCGGGAATAGACCCTCACCTTAGCAATAGAAAAATAGTGTTTATGAACTCCAGCTGCTCAAATAGACTCCATATCTGAAATCAGATCGAAATTCTGAGTCAGACGCCTTTCGAACGGTTAAAAACGGGACTGGTCAAGGTTTGCGAAAAAGTCAACTCGCTGGTCAAAGGTCAATCCGGTCAACTCTTGACCAGAAATCGATTTGACATAACCGGCCGGTTTACTTTAACCGAACGAAATTAATTTAAACCGGTCAAACCAGTCAACCAACCGGTTTACCGAGTCAACCGACTTGACTCGCTGAGCTGACTCGGCCGAGTTGACCGAGTCACCGGCGAGTCACCGGTGTCGGTCACCGGCCGCGACGGCGGAGGGCGGCGGCGTCTTACCGGAAAGTTTGTCGGCGGCGACGGCGGAGGCGATTCCCGGCGGCGGCGGAGCTGCGGCGGAGGCGACTTCTGGCAGCGGCGGAGATGCGGCGGAGGACGGTGGCGGAAGACGGCGGAGGCGATATCCGGCGGCGGCGCGTGGAAGAAACGCGCGCAGTCGGCGTAACTTTTGGAGGCGCGTACGGCTTCGTCTGAACTCCGATTGCGGCGTGGTCGGTGTCTACGGCTTCGTCTCGACGAGAGGAACACGATGATGGTCTTGCATGCGAGAGATTCTCAACGGTTATGGAGATATAGCTGATTTACTGAACGGACGAAAACAAAGCTTAAGAGGCGGCGGTTTCCGGCGATTCTAAGCTGCGGTTGATGGTGATGACGAGCTTGGCGATGTGCTGGCGTGTGGTGGTTCCGGCGATCTCTGGTGGCAACATGCATTGGTTTTTATCTTTCTTTCTCTCACTCTCTCTCTCTCTCTCTCTCTCATTTCTTCTTCTCTCTAACTTCTGAGTTTTATTTTCTTGTTGCAAAAGGAGAAATCAATGTAGAGGTAGGTATTTATAGGCAAATAATTGTCTTACAGGTAAATGCATATGACTTAGCTGGCTAACAAACTCCAAAACCGGGATCGGGTCGTTACACAGTGTCCATGCTCATACCACATAAGCTTACGATCAACAACACTAAAACGATCAATAACGCTCCAAGGTTCATTCATAAAAGGAAGCCCTTGATGTTCCTTCCATGTTCCTTGTTTGACAACTTTTTATGCTTACTTGTGGTGGCGAATAGCTCTCCTCTGCGAAGCTGAACCTCAGGGTAGTCACCGTCGTCACTAAGGCTAGGCAATGGATTCCAAGTCTGAGACTTTAGGTCGAAAACCTCAGACTCTTCTGTTCCTCCTCCAACTACATATATCTTGCTGTCTATAAGAGCAGACTCGGGGCATTTCCTTGCTACCCCCATATCAGGAGCATCACGCCACGTGCGAGTCCGAAAATCAAGCACACGAACGGTGGATGATGGCAGCTGGTCACCTCCTATTTGATAGATTTCGAAACCGACGGCTAAAGTGGTTGACTTTGATAAAGAGGACGAAGTGATGGGTAATAAGTTAAACTCATCCTTAATCAAACCATTACTGTTGGTAGTAGTAACCAGAGTTTGGTCGAGAATGTACCAACGATCATGAGTGGGTAACTCTTGGCGTATGCAGAGGCAAGGCTCTGTATTTCCGATCTGGGAGCGAACGGTGTAGAGTTCTGGGGAAGAGATGAGAGAGCGGAAGGTCTTGGAGACTAAGGAGAGTGAACGGTACTGAGATTTAGAGATGCGTGCTATACAATTCAAAACGATCTCATCTGGAAGTAGTTGTAGTGGAAACCATCCTGCACTACTACTATTCCTCTCCTTCTTCTTCTTCTTCTTCTTCTTTTTTTTTTTTTTTTTTGCTAAGTACCTCCTTCTTCTTCTTCTGCGGCGGTTGCTCTAATTTGGTGCTTCTTATAGGTCTTGAACATAAGCTAGCCCTGGTGGAGACTGTAATAGTATTCATCTCCTCCTTCTTCTGCGGGGGTGGCTGCTCTACTTTGGATTTGGTGCTTCTTTTAGGTCTTGAATATAATCTAGCCAAGCTCGAGAGTTTTACCATCACCAAAATCCATATATATATATATATATATATATTAGGTGTCTTGCCCTTTTGTTAATTCAAAAACAATATGTTAAGTTTTTTTTTTTTTTTTTTTTACGTCAAACGGCCATTCTATTACTCAAACTTGAGGTGGTCTGGGTAACCAGACCGGAATAGAACAACCAATAAAAAATAACTCTCTACGAAAAGTTCTTGCAGTCTTAGCTAAAAAATCTGAGGATTGATTGCGCACTCGTGGCACATAGATGATCTCGAATTCCGGGAAACAAATCTGCAGGGTCTCTATTTTTTCCAGTTCTGTCGCGAAGCTTGGCCACTCCTGAGGTTCCTTTATCATGGCGATTAGTTCTTTGCAGTCTGTTCCAAATCTCTGGCACGGTGAGTGTTGAAGCATATTCTCCATCGCCCATCGCAGTGCTTCTACCTCCGAGTGTAGTGCTGATCCACAACGAGTGAAATTTCGTGTTCCCATAAGTTGCACGTTTTCCGCACTGTCAGTCCAGATCCATCCACATCCACTAAATCTGTCAGAAGCTGTCCACGATCCATCTAGCATGCAAATATTATCCAAACTTATGGCTTGGTTCACCTCATTATCGTTGGCCTGTCCTACTGGTGCAATCATCTCATTTGCATTAAACCATGCTTGGCATTCACTCTCTGCATGTCGAACAAGCTCCAAAGGATCTCTATCTATACCTCTGAAAAGTTTATCATTGCGAGCCTTCCAAATATACCATATAAGTTAAGTTAAGTTATTATTTATATTCTTAACAAGTTTATACAAAATATAAAATAATTTATATACCATCAAAAATTTCATTAAAATATATATACTAATTATTGTGTTGAATTTTTCAAAACACTCATATATTAGAAATGTTTTAGAATATATTTTTATACAAATGTTTTTTCTTCATTAATATTTAATTATATATTGTTCTATATCTTAATTTTTATAATATTTTCTAAAAATTTACTTCGCAAATAATAGTATAGATTTTTATATTTAAATCGATTGGGCTAAATATGCAATGGGCTCGTTCATTTATAATGTTATCAGTTGTGCTATATAATTAATTAGTCTTGAGCTAACCCTTTTCATCCTCCAAACATTCAATTAAGCTTTAAGACAACAGATTGGTGACGACATGTAGATGAAGAGAACAATCTGTCTACAAACAGAACATCAAGTTTTCAGATATTAGAGAATTTGAATCCAATTAAGCTTGAGCAAATTAGCTCAATATACTAAAAAGGGTGGGATATCATAAAATAGGGGGGAAAATGGTAATGATGGGGGAAAAAAATTAGAGGGATATAGGATATAGAGTGCAAATAGGGGATATTTGGTGTGTAGGGAGTACAAATTTTCTAAGCTTTTAAGACAACAGATTCGGGATATAAAAATACTCACCAACCAAGCCAAGAAAATAACATAAAACTTTCTTTTGACTACTACTTACATATTCTGATCCTCCTAAAAACGGGTATAACCAAAATGATCATTCCAAGATTAGCAAGAAAGTAACCAACTGATACCTGTGACAAACACATCGCAACAAAGTACTATAGAGGTGAATCAATGGTCATCAGGACTGTTTTACGAAGAATAAGATGAAAAATGATTAAGGCGAAAACTTAATTACCCCTAAAACAAAGGTAGAAAGAGGCAAGCTACGAAACACCATTAGGCCTTGAAGTCTTCTTTGGTCAGAAAACATAACAGAGGAATACAAAGTACAGTGCCATGGATGAGATGAAGATCGCATGTAGTGGCCGGCCCAATGAATTTATGGGCCCTTAGGCAAAATAAATTTTAATATTTTTTTTACATATATATATAACTAATTTAAATTTTTTGGGCTCCTTTATACCTATTTTTTTCTAAAAATCGGGCCCCTGTTGACATTATATATGAGAAAAAAAGTTTGAGCCCCGGGGCCCACGCCCCCTTGCCCCATGGTCTAAGCCGGCCCTGAGTGTAGAAACCTCTCCTGCCAAAGTGATAAGGGAAAAAGCATAACAGATAAAATGCTGAAACAAAGAGCATATATATACATTATATATACATGTTTACACACCTGTTATTCCATTCAATTCTCTTCATTTTTATGAGAGCTGAGCTTGAGTATGATTTCACCAAATCGTTTAATTTTGTTTTCTGAAAAAAAAAAAAATGAAACCCACCAAATCGTTTAATTTTGTTCTATATACCATTGTAATTCAGATCAGTTTAACTGAACTGACACTCGACCCAAAAATTATATAGGAAACTCAAAAATAAATAAATAAAAACCTGTTGTCATAGTGGAATGAATGAATCTAACTTGTACGTATATTTAACTTGTGTTATATAGTATAACCAAACAATTAAGCAAAGCTTATTTGGAATAAATTTCGCGCAAGTGTGGACACTACAAGAAAACACGCCGAATTCCAACGGAGGTTCCGACGGACTCCAATGCCGTCGGACGTTTGTGACGGATTTCCGACGCAAACAAAAAATTTGAAGTCGTCGGAATTCCGTCGACCATTTCCGACGAATTTCCGAGAAAACATGGCTCGTCGGAATTTTCCGACGACTTTTCGACGACATTCCGATAAAAAATATAACCGTTGTAGTCGTCAGAAATTCGTCGGAAAAATACCGACAAAATTCCAACGACATTCTGATTAACAAATATACCCGTTACCGTCGTCGGTATTCCGTCGGTATTTTTCGACGAATTTCCGACGAACCAAGGGACCGTTGCCGACAAATAGATATGACCGTTTTATAGCCGTTTGAGATTGGAAAATACCGACGGAATTCCGACGGACTGCTTTACATCTGTCAGAATTCCGTCGGAAAGTCGTCGGATGGCCGTAAGCAATTTTCGATAAATGCAACCCCTCCTCATTCAACTCATTCACACTTCATTCTCTCTTCTTTCTCTTTAGTCATAACAATTCCGTGAAAATCATGTCTTCAGGAGCTTATTGTCGTTCGTGGATGGATAAACCTCATTTGGATCCCAACACCAATTTGCTTACGGAAGAATACGTTCAAGGGATTGGAGAATTCATGAGGCTTGTTCAACAGCAACCGGATGCAAAAAGTGGTATCTTAAGATGTCCCTGCTCTACTTGCAATAATAATAAGGTTATAAAAGAATTTGATGTTTGGACTCATTTGTATATGAAAGGGTTTTCACGTAATTATAAAGTTTGGTACCTTCATGGGGAAACTGGTTATGAATATGGTAGTACTAGCGAACCTCAGCCTGTTAGTGAACTTCAGCCTGATATTAGGTTAGAAGAATCTAGAACGGGTATAGATTATGGTGTAGGTACTGAGCAGATGGTACATGATCATTATAGAGGGGAAGAACCAAATCCCGAATCTAGTAGATTTTTTGACATGTTGGATGCAGGAAAACAGCCTTTGTATCAAAATTGTAGATATGATCATTCAGCCTTATCATCTGCAACTAGATTAATGGGTATTAAGACAGACTATAATTTGGCTGAAGAATGTATGGATGCGATTACTGATTTTGTCAAAGGTATTCTACCTGAGGATAACCTTGCACCGGGTTCATACTACGAGGTTCAGAAACTTGTTGCCGGTCTTTAACTACCGTACGAAGTGATAGATGTATGTATTGACAACTGCACGGAAGAGACACGGAATGTATGCAAATTTTGTAGGAAACCTCGTTATCAGGAGACGAGGGGAAGAGTTCCGATCCCGTTCAAAAGAATGTGGTATTTGCCTTTGACGGAAAGATTAAAGAGGTTGTATCAGTGTGAGCGCACAGCAAAAGCAATGAGATGGCAGGAAGAGCATTCCACAAATGGTGAGATTAGACATCCTTCAGATGCGAAGGCTTGGAAACATTTCCAGTCAACATATCCAGAATTTGCGGAAGAGAGAAGAAATATTTATCTTGGATTATCTACTGATGGTTTTAGCCCATTTGGAAAGCATGGAAGACAGTAATCTCTATGGCCAGTTATTGTGACACCGTACAACTTACCGCCGAGCTTGTGCATGCGACGAGAGTTTTTGTTTCTCTCAATTCTCGTCCCTGGGCCAGATCATCCTAAAAGATCACTAGATGTGTTTCTTCAACCACTGATATAGAGTTGCAACAACTATGGGCGCATGGTTTTGAGACATACGATGTCTCGTGCAAAGAAAACTTTCAGATGCGGGCAGTACTTATGTGGACAATAAGTGACTTTCCAGCATATGGTATGTTATCTGGATGGACAATACATGGGAGGCTATCATGTCCATATTGTCAAGATGACACAGATGCTTTCCAACTAAAGAACGGAAGGAAAACGTGTTGGTTTGACTGTCACAGACGATTTCTACCACCTGATCATCCATACCGCAGGAGTAAGACTTCGTTTACGAAGAACAAGCAGGTGTTTGATGGTCCACCTGAGGAAGTTAGTGGGAAAGATTTGTTGAAGCAGTTTAGGGATTTTGATGCAGAAAGGATGCCAGATATAGGTGGACATGAAAACATTCGAGTCAGTGCGGTTGGAGAGCTACAGAACTGACACAAAAAGAGTATTTTCTGGGATCTGCCATATTGGGAGAGTCATCTATTGCGGCATAATTTAGATGTCATGCATATTGAGAAGAACTTCTTCGACTATCTGATGAACACAGTCCTTAACATCCAAGGTAAAACGAAGGATAATTTGAAGTCAAGGTTGGATTTAGTCGATATATGTGGTTGTTCTGAACTTCACGTTGATGAGAACGGTACGGCCCATTTTCCCATTTATCGGCTGGATAGTGCTAGAAAAGAAGAGTTCTTTGATTGGATTACAGATAAAGTGAAATTTCCTGACGGATATGCATCAAATTTGGGGAACTGCGTTGATAGAAGCGAAGGAAAGTTTACTGGCTTGAAAAGTCATGATTGTCATGTAATTATGCAGCGCCTCCTTCTGTTTGCTTTTTCAGCATTATTGCCACGTAATGTTCATGAAGCAATTGCAGGTATCTTATTTTTTACAGTTTAATTTATTTTTATATTTAACAATTATGCTTATATAAACTTAATACTTATGAAAATTATGTCTTTTATCTATGTAGGGATAAGTGTTTTCTTCCGCGACTTATGCAGCAGAGTAGTGACTGAAGAGGGTATTAATAATTTGAAGACAAACGCACCAGTCAGCATGTGCAACCTCGAGAAGATATATCCTCCATCATTCTTTGATGTAATGGAACATCTTGCTATTCATCTCGCAAGAGAATTGGAACTTGGTGGTCCTGTGCAGTACAGATGGATGTATATTTTTGAGCGTTATATGCATCATCTGAAGAAGATGGTCAAAAATCAAAGCAGAGTGGAAGGATCTATAGTGGCACAGGTGATCAATGAAGAAACTGCAATCTTTGCTGAAAATTATTTTCCACCAGAAGTGCATACAAAACACTGAAGACCTGCTCGACATGATGACAGAGGGGAGAGAGCAACATATCATGTTACTGTCCCAAGCATGTTCAAGGAAATAGGACGACTTAGTGGAAAATTCACGAAGCGCAGACTTACGGACACTGAGCACGCTCATTTGCAAACATATTTGCTCACCAACTGTGAAGATGTTCTACAATATGAGAGGTAAAAATATTTATTCATTTACATTATTAGATTAATATTCAATAAATTTATTTTATATTGATAATATTTTTGTATATATTGTATATATGGCGGAGTTGCGTATGACTCACAGGCATGCAACAGAAGATGAGCTTCAACAACTTAGAGATAACGGATTTGCTGCGTGGCTTCGTAGTTATGTGAGTCATATATCATATTACCCTATGCAAATGAGTAGTTTAAATTTAATATAAACTAATTAACTTTTCACTCATATATGTTTTTAATTTATAGGTGAATGATGGTTTGGCCAGAGGTTTTGTGTTCGATGATTGGATATGCGAATTTGTGCAGGGACCAAACTATGTGGTCAAATCATATCCAAAATTTTGTACGCGAGGATATGCATTCACAAGAAAAGGTCATTCTAAGACAACATATGATGCTGGTGTTTCATCTTCTTCCGGTGACGATGTCTACTATGGCAACATAAAAGAAATATTGGAAATCCAATTTTCTGGAATGGTTGGATTGCATTGTGTAGTATTCTATTGTGATTGGTATGACACCACCCCAGATAGAGGAGTGAAGATTGATGCGTTTGGTGTTACATCAGTTCATTCGCGGCGGAAACTTCAATATTATGATCCCTTCATTCTTGGCTCGCAAGCTGATCA
This sequence comes from Brassica napus, assembly GCF_020379485.1. Lineage (NCBI taxonomy): Eukaryota > Viridiplantae > Streptophyta > Magnoliopsida > Brassicales > Brassicaceae > Brassica > Brassica napus. The sequence goes on along the minus strand of NW_026015922.1, from coordinate 59,379 downwards.
GGTATGTCAATCTATTCATAATTTTTTACCAATATTATTAATTAATGTTATATATTTTACTAATACTTGTATAATTGATATGTATAGGTGTGCTACATCAGTTATCCTCGGGTGACGTACAGAGACGATCCATGGGTCACTGTAACGCAAATCAACCCAAGAGGACGAGTGGATGGAACTTCTGATGATGATGAACCATTGCAACCAGAGTCTACCAGCAAATTTATAAATTTAGATGCCAAAACTATGAAAATAACACATAATAAGTGTTTAGTATAGTATTAGATCGCAACCGTTCAAATATAACAACTCATTAAAATATTTATGTATGCATATCATTGTTTTCATAACATCTCATCTTAACACTCATATACTTATACAATCATATTCATCTAATCTTACACTACAAAAAATGTTGTTGTGTAAAATCGTGTTATAAAAACATTTTTATTGTTAAATCTTTATGCAAATACTATATATATTATCAAAAGATTAGGATTTTGCATTTAAAAACTTGTAATCAACCCCTAAACACTAAGTCGTCGGAATTCCGTCAAAAAAGGTCGTCAGTATTTCGTCCGAATATACTGACGGACACCAATACCGTCGGAATTTCAATTTACCCGGGAAAACCAAACCGCGTGAAAATTTTTGCGAACCGCCAATTGGTATATATTTAATGGTACCGACGGAATACAGACGAACCCGTGTCCGTCGGAAACGTTAAATATAATTATCCTTCTTCTTCCTTCTTCGTTATTTCCGCTTCCGCCTCTCTCTCAATCCTCTCCGCGATTTATCTCCCTCTCACGGCGATTCCGGCCATTCTCGAGCTCCCATCACCGGCGAATCCTCTTCTCACCCTCATATCTGTTCCCCAAACCCCAAATCATGTAAGAATCATCCCAACCTTGTTTTATCTCAATTTTTTAGGGTTTTGGAAGTTAGATCTCGGATTTTAGGTTGTTTGATTGAAAATTTTAGGATTGAATGGATAGTTTAGGATATATAAGTTAGGATTGTTGTTTGGATTGTTGTTTTAGTTTTTTTTTTTGGAATTATTTTGTGTTTTTGTTAAAATTCAAAACGTTTTACTATTTTTAAAATGTTTTTTGATTTTTAAAAACGTTTTTCAAGTTTCCAGTAATAAACTATATATAATAAAACGTTTTTAAAAAATTTTAAAAATATTTAACAACATTTTTCTATTTTTATAATTTTTTTATAATTTTGTATACATATATATATATATATATATAATCATGTATAATAAAAAATTTTAAATTTTTTATAATTTTTTATAAGTTTCCAGTAATAAACTATGTATAATAAAAGGTTTAATATTTTTTTTTAAACGTTTATAAAACCTTTTGTAAATATATAAATGAAAACATTAAAAATAGAAATGATTTGAAAAGATTTTTGATGTATTAATTTTTTTTTAGGTCCGAGGATGTACCCCGCCCCGCAGCCCGTCTTCGACGTAGTTCGGTGAGCAGTTCCCGTGCATTGGGATCGTCTCACGAACAAAACTCGGTTCCCGCATATATTCCCGCTCCAGCTCTTGCTGCCCCTCCCGCTGCTGCTCAACAGGATCCGGGGGTCATGCCAGTTGATCTATTGGTTCAACAACCAGGTCGAGAGCATCTCCCGGTTCTTCATCCCAACCCATGACAAGGACATAGCACTTGGTTAGTATTTTTTTTATTTGTAGCATTATGTTTTTTCCATTAATTAACTTGCTAACTTGTATTTTTTTTAAAGGTTCACCAAGTCGAGAAATGGCATTAGCAGGAGCATCAACCAGATGATGTACTCCATGCTTCGTGTTGGATATTCAAAGTGGAGTGTGATCCCTTCCGAAGAACGAGAGTTGTGGTTTCGTCAGTTTGCGGTAGTAACTCTTCATTTTTTTAAAGTATTTACATTTTTTTAATATATTTACTTATTAAATTATGTTTGTTTTGTAGCAAGAGTTCAACTGGCACTCCGATCTCACGGAAACAGTCCGTAAGAAATTCAACGAAAAGGCCATGGACTCTTATACGAAGCAGATAAACGCGTGGAAGACAGTTTGGCAGAAGAACAAGAGGCAACGGTTCATCAACGGGACGGTGTGGGAGCAGTTGATAGTTCATTGGGAGAAGGAAGAAACTGCAGAGACATCTTCTAGGAACTCCAAGAACCGGACGAGCGATCGTGGCGGGAAAGGTATGTATGTGCATAACCTCGGCGCTTGCTCTATGTCTACTAAGGAGGATGAACTTGTAAATTTTTTTTATTATTTATCTTTATATTTTTTAAATAAATATTTTATATATTCCTTGGCTAATAATAGCGGTTTTTAGATCAAAGAAAATGACGGTAATCCCGTTGATCGTCTCCAACTCATTAAGGTCGCTCACACTAACAAGAAGATGGGTCAAATTCAGGACCTCGTGATCAAAGGTGTCGTTGATTTGGTGGAAGCTGAAATAGCATCTCAATCTCAGACTCTCTCTGATGACGGTGATTCTACGGGAGCTTCAACCAACTTGTCTCTATTGCAAATAAATGAGATGGTTGAAAAGGTAATTTTTTTTATTAATATTTTTTTTATAATGTCGATTACTAACTTGTCCCTATTTACTAACTTTAAATATTTTTGTAGGCGGTTCCTAAAAGGAAAGGAGGCCGTTTAGTTGGGTTGGCCCGCCGTGCTTCTTCGTATCCGGCATCTTCTTCGCAAGCTCTGTATGCCGATCCCATGATTCTCGAGGAGCTACATGACAAAGATGAACGTATTGGGGCATTAGAGGAGCAGAACACCACTATCCTTTCTGAGAATGCCACTATCCGTTCAGAGAATGCCACTATCCTTGCTGACCTGGCATCCCAGAAGAAGTTCAACGCCGAGATAATGCAGAAGCTAGATCGTTTGATGTCTTCGAGTTCTTAGTTTTTTCTGCTTTTTAAAACTTTCTGAATGTTTTTTTTTTCTATTTTGTTTTCCATGAATTTTAAACTTTCTAAATGTTTTTTTTCTATTTCGGTTTGTATGAATTTAAATTTTATAATATTATTGGTTTTAAATTTCAGATTTTATTTATTTATTAATTAATTTTTAATATAAAAAAATATAAAAATGCAAAATTAATTCGTATTTAAAATTGATATATTCCGACGAATTGAGGGCGTCGGACTGTACGGACGAACGATGTCCTCGGAAAATACCGACGGACAATGGTTCGTCGGAATTTTCCGAGGAACCTTTGTCCGTCGGTATTTTCCGACGAACCGTTGTCCGTCGGTATTTTCCGAGGACTTCGTTCGTCGGTATTTTCGGACGAACCGTAGTCCGTCGGTATATAGTTTTTCCGATGAACTCTGGTCTCGTGTGTCCGCATCGGAATATCGTCGGAAGTTCGTCAGAATGACGTTTTTTGGTATTCGTCAGAAAGTTGTCGGAAGGTCTGAAGAAATTCCGACGAATCCTTTTTTCCAACGAAATGATACCGACGAACTGGTTCGTCAGAAATTCGTCAGAATCGGTCTATTCCGACGAATTTCTGACGGTTTCGGCCATCAGAATCCCCCTGTTTTCTTGTAGTGGGAGACCTTCTCTAACGAATATCAACCCTCCATATATGCTATTAACGCCACTGACTAAGATCAAGGTCGTAAGGGGGAAAAAGGAATGATTATGAGCTTCAGAAGCATGTTCCACATTTCAAGTAGAGACAAAAAGAAAAAGCCATTATAACAATATAGGCTCGTTTGAAGCGTGTTTAATTAACTATTTCCTAATTAGTACGCGTTGACGGAGATCAATTTGTAATCTTTATCCAGATTGTAAGGAATAAATAAATGCCAGTGTAAAGGATACCCCGTATCCATCTCTTTAATACAGCAAGATTCTCTCCTTCTTAATAAGCAGGTTTATTTGAATAAATCTCACAGCGTTCAGATAAGTGCGAAGAGCCTTCCTCTTACGAATATCAACCCTCCACAGTCCACAGTGACGTTGACTAAGATCCACTCGTAGTCTCGATCCAGGTTGTAAGGGGGAAAAGAATGATTATGAGCTTCCACGCTCCACATTTCTAAGTAAAGAGAAAATGAATACTACTCTATCCGTTTCTAAAAAATGTATGTTTTGGAAAAAAAAATTGTTTCAAAAAGATACATTTTTTACTTTTTCAATGTATGATTTTATGAAAAAATTGTAAGTTTCAAAAAAATTAATGGTGTTTATTGAATTTCTATTGGCTAAAAGTTATGAAAATTGTTATTCACAAAAAACAATGCATATTTAATGAGTTTTCTTAATATATATGAAAAGTCTAGAATATGCATCTTTTAAAAACAGAAAGAGTATATTATATCGCTACTTAATCTCTATAAATACACTACCAAGCATTATCATCATCCTAGGAACTCAGCCAAAAAAAAGAGAGCAGAAAGCAAGAGAAAAAAGAGAGAGAGAGATGAAAACTGTGGGTGCAAACACAATATTTCGATTGATGATATGTTTCTTGTTCGTTGCGATAACAGCATTCGGTGTTGTTTCCGGTGAGAATGAAGTAGTCAGTGATTACTTTGGGAGGCCAGTAAAGATCAATGCTTCGTATCACATCTACGTGCGGAGTAACCCGCCATTAAGACAATGGATTACCCAGTTACCAATTTGGCCATCTTGCTCAGATCTAGTCTGCATGATGTCTAATCATCTAAATCATTTCCAACGTATACCAGTTAAATTTTTATTACCACCATCATCATCATCATCATCAGATGTTGTACGTGTATCAACAGAGCTTAACATCCATTTCACGGGTGTTTATTGCAAGCAGTCCGGGTATTGGATTATCCGCTCAAAGCCATACGAACATGTACTCCTGACGGGATCCAGGTCAAGCAATAATGACAGCACCTTCATCATCAAGAAATCTGTAGGCAAATTTTACAGTTTGGCTTTCGGAAGTGCTGACAAACCAAAGGATCTCTCTTTAAAGTATACTGATTATAGAGGTACTTTAGCGTACTTGGTATCTTCCAATAGCACTAACTTTATGGTTTCTTTCTTCCCGGAGGGATCTATTATATAAGGTGGTTTCTTCCGCCGGGTAAAACATGTTCCGCCTTTTACCCGTTACTCTTATATCTTTCTTATTTTCTTTTCTTTTCTTTTCGTGCAATGTTTCATTTCAAATCAAATAAATACGTGATTGTTTCTTTTTCTTTTGATGTAATCCCTTATATATTAAAAGAGGAGCATTGGAGTTAATGCTTTCACACCATGTATGACACGTGTCCATTGTACAGAGACTCTCACAAATTAGTTGCCTTAATTGGTTTTGCTATTACAGAATTTTTGGAAACGTTTCATTGATCTAGAAAATTAAAAAAACCACTCGTGGAATGAGTTATCACGTAAAGCTTAAGCTACGACATCACCGTACCATCGTAAAGATTATTTCCCATCATGAAGACTTTCCAGAACATATACGGGTGTGCTCTGTCAGTGCATATTGCGAAGCACTAGATAGTAACACATGTAAGTTAGAAACACAGAATCGAGAAGATGAAGACGTAATTAACTTTTCTCTTATACGGGAGATATAAACATTCATATCGGCGAAGAACTCAGCATGAACACTTTCAAGAAGAGAACACTCTGAATCTTAGAAACGATACATCACCGAGCTCGCTAAGCATTTTTCATCCACACTGCATAATGGTTCTTGAACGTGTATATATTGTATGAACTATATAACCCACTCTTTTCTCTTAGAAGAGAGACATGACTATTCATCTCGACGAGAACACTTTGAAGCAGAGTACACTCTGTATCTTAGAACCGAGACATGACCAAGCTCGCTAAGGTGCGCAGCTCCACACTGGAGATTTTTTCGTTTTATTAGTATTCTATTCACATTTATATTTTTGTTTTGGCTTTCAATATCTTACTTAAGAACTATTATGATAAATTCTTTAATTATGCATCTTAATAATAAATGAGCTTTTAAGTTATAAAAGACTTATTTTATTGTTTAAATATGTTTTTACCGTTCTTGAAACTTTCTTCCGGTGTTATAAAGTCCTACTTTATCAATCATATATTGCAAATACAGACTTTATTTTGGATGTCAAACATTAAATCACCAAGTCAATTCACCCCGCGCAAGGCGCGGATTATCACCTAGTGCTTTATTAAAAGGAATAATGATAATAATAATGACAATCAAATACTGAAAGAATTTTTAGAATACCAGGGTCGAAGTTCGTAATTTTCCCAACATGCAATATTAGTTTCCGTAGACTAAAACAATGGCTAAAATCCTTTCTGGGCTAGCAATCTCTAAAAACATTAACAAACTTTTTTTTTTTGAAAAAGGGCTTAACATTAACAAACTTTGAGAACAAATCTTTTTTTTTATAATAATGATTTACACATATCCAACCACCGCCATGAGCACGAGTCCACTGATGGGAAGGCTATTACATAAATATAAATATAGTAGAATAGCAGAATAATAGCCACACGCCCTCTGTTAGGAAGTTTTGTGTTGATTCACCATGCATGAAATTTTGCTCTGTACTGGCTTAAATACTGTACTTCTATTAATTTACTAGGGGCAGAGCCCCCGCGCAAGCGCGGAGCCGTGAACACTATTTTAATTCATAAGATAATCAATTCTCAAATCTTTCTTGGTGTCTTTTCACTACTTGATGATCTTACTACCGATTAACAGATTTTCTGGTTTGATATCTATGTGTATCACATGCTTGCCATGGCAATAGATGAGAGCCCTCGCCAACGATGCAACATACTATCAAAGTAAACATATAAAGATCTCAGTTTTTTCTTAAGTAACAAAAGAATTGATTAAAACATATAACAGCAGAAGGAAAAGGAATGCACCAACAGTTGCAGCTCGTCTTTCGCTGAAGTACTTGCATTTCTGAAGCTCCTTGTAAAGCTCGCCTCTAGCAGCATACTCAAGTATTAAATAAACCCTTTTCTGCAACAAAAGCCAACAAAGTGTGTTATACTAAAAAAAGGTGGATCATGTCAACAAAAAGAGCAAAGAAGCGGTTAAGTTTTACCGGATCATAGAAGTTACCATAGAGCCGGAGTATATTGGGGTTACGAAGATGTGACTGAATCTCAACTTCTCTTCTTAACTGATGCTCAACTTGAGATTGTTGAAGCTGAGTCTTGAACAGAACCTTCAGGGAGACAATGTGGTTGCTCTCTTTCACAGTTGCATACAATGTGTGAGAATTTGAGGAAAACAAACAATGTAAAGATCTAAAACAAATGTTATGTGTGAATGGATACTAACCCGCTTCTCTCGAGCAAGATAAGCGTGACCAAACTTGCCTTTTCAAAGAGGCTTTCCAATGTCGAAATCATTCAGATTCCATCTCTTTTGCGCAACTGCAGAGACATTTGAAGCCTCCTGATGAAAACAAAATCCAACAAAACATAATGAGACAAAAAAAACAATGGATTCATAAATCTAAACACACCTCGCCTACAGGATAAGTAAATAAAGAAACAAAAATATTAAAGTTGGTCTCACGTTAATAGCCTTACAAAATTTTAGTCATGAAGATTAGAACAGTTAAAAGACTTGCCTGGTGACTCCAAGGCGCACATTGTGAAGGAAAATGGTGGCGCCATTCATGTTGTTGTGACCGTGGACAGCATCAATCCCATAGATCATGGGGATCCCAAGGCGGGTGGAAAGAGCAGCCTTCTGAATCTCGTTGACCATGTTCACCCAAGCTTCAGGTGTGGCCTTTGGTGATGGCACACTTCCTCCACCGCTCAACACACTCCCTACACATACATTAAAGATCAATTCAGTTAGACAATAGATGGAATACTTTAAAAAAAGTTCCAAAGATTGTTTTTATACCAATGAAGTAGTTCTTCATGACATCAGTTGTGGCGCCGCTGCGTTCGATCTGAACCATCTGAGAAATCTTCTCTTGGAGGGAACAATAATTCAGACACATCTCAAGATTTCTGGTTGTGGGAATCTTTAGTTAGCTAGTATACTTATTACTCGGTAAAGCCTACTTTTTTCCTTCATATTGATGAATACATCAAAACAGAACCAGAAATAAAATGTATGTTGAGAAGAACGTGAAACAGATGACACAATGTGGCAGATGCACTTACATTGTACTTCTGATAACCTGAATCACCTAGCCCAAACACTGCAAAGCGAACTCGTTGCAACCAAGAGTTTCCCAAGTTTCTTTGAAGAAGAAACCTCCAAAATTCCTTCAGTGATTTGAAAAAAAAGACAAGGAACAAACAATAAGGTACACAAAAAACTGCATTATTGGTAGTGAAAATTGACAACGAACCTTAAAAGAATCTGGAGAGTCTCCTTGCCCTGTAGTGGATACAACAAAAATAATAGCGTTCTTTGGAGAAAAGAATATGGCAACTTTTTGAATAAGAATTAAGTTATAAAAGAAAATACTTTTATATGTTTACTCGAAATTCAATCAATAGAACTGCTCAAATCTAAGAGCTTATTACAACAATCATCGGTTGTAATTGATCAAACAGAGGAATTGTCACGGTTTCCTTGATATTAAAATCTGAAGCAAACAATCTTCAGAACAGAGTAAGAAATCAAATTGATTCACAACAACATCTCACATACCGAGTCGAATTCGTCGTTGGAGACGATAGACGCAGGACAGCCTCGGCGTTCAGCTTCACGGCTAATACCCTCTGCAGCATCAAGAGCGTTTCCGGTCTGAGAAGCATATAGTGAACATTTCTTCAATCACCGGAACAGGATTGAAAAATCTGAACGGCCCAAAGAGAGATAAAGGTAGAAGAAATTGACCTTTGAGATGAATAGAGAGTGGGGGAGGGTGATAGATATGGAGTTGGAACGATGAGATGATGAAAAGGGAAGACGTGAAAGAAGCTCGCTTTAGGGTCAATTACCTGATGAAAAATCTAGTAGATTTAATATAAAACTACTTCCTTTTTCTGGGCTTCAGAAGCTTTTTCACGAAGAAGAAGAAGGGGTCGGGCTCTGCCCTTAACGTTTTATCTCTGCCTTTCGCATTGAGATAATTGCTTTTTGCGAAAAATTAAGAGAAACCCGTTGAATGATAGGGGAGGCTAAAAGTTGGAGAAGCATCCACTGTCCCTGGAGTCAAAGATTAACGGAGAAGGAGAAGTGGAAGAGACAAAGCACGGTAACAATGAATCCCTAAAAAAAAATTCGAAGCCCATTATGGTTACAGATCGCAGCTCACCCGACAAAAAGAAGAAAAAATAAAAAGAAAACTAAAGGTGGGACCCACAAAGTGCACACGTGGACACCTTAAGGAGCCTTGAAGGTGTAATAGAAAAAAAATTAAAAAGGAAGCCAGGGGGATTCGAACCCGTACACTCAAGCTTTACTATGAGCAGGTTATACCACTGGGCCAAGTAGACTTTAGTTGTTATAGCCAGGACGACGTAAGTGTTATACGAAAATAAATTTGGCCCCTTTAAAAAGTGCTGACGTGTCACCTCAGGAGGAGAGAAACTCCCTCATTATATTATAGATTTTTAATAAAAAATGACAGAAGAGAATCTGTCATATACTAGAATCTTGAAGGAAGTAGATAAGCCAATGGAGTCGTGTGATTCAAGTAACACAACTTCTCATGTCAAGGTAAAGGTAAAAACCTAAGTTGCTTTTGAACCTGTAAGATTCTTCGTAAGGACTTTATATTTACACTAGGTTAAGACCTGCGCCTTGCGCGGGATGAACATTATATATAAAAATTATTTTATGTATTAAATATTTTTACATATTATGAATAATAAATATATATTAAATAATTAAAAGTCGGTAACTATTAGATATATAATTAAATTGGTGTGAACATATAAATCAATTTTATTAATCCAAAAAATATTTTTTTTATATTTGATAGGATAAGTAATTAAATTTAAATGATACTAACATACATAGTATATTTTAGTATTTTTTAATATTAATGTCTATTAAATGATGATTTCTACTCATATATTTTTTTGATCATATGTATCTTTTATAGAAAAAAATTTAAATACTGATAACAAAATTTTCATTGTGAGATTAATAATTTTAGTAATTTATATTTTTTTTTAAAATAAGTTGTCAATGTTCGTTCAAAACTTTTATCAAAAAAATTGTTCAAAGTATTGAAACTAAAATATTTATGTATTTTATATGGTTTATAGTTTAATTTAAAGCAATATATATATATATATATAATTAATTAAATTAGACTTTTTTTACTTATATAATTTTGTAATCATTTGGTCATTGTGGTTGTTTAATTTATTTAATAGTTTTAAATTAAAAAATATGATAGAAGATACACTATTTTTTATCAAATCTTTATTATCCAAAATCATTAATTGCCATATATACTTTAGCCACATTAGGCAATTCCGTAAATTTTATTTAAGGAAATAATAAAGTACATTAATAATGAATTTATTGTTAGTTTAATAAAAAGCTTATTATATAATTAGATGGACCAACATATTTCTCTAATGATTCTAAGAATCATCCTAGTAATGACACATGGCTACAAAAAGAAGTAGTAATGTTTCTCAAATAATATATAGGGGATTAAGAAAAATACTCTTTCTTCACTGTCCTTTTCTCAAGAGTTTTGATCAATCCCTTCACTATCTTACCAAACCACATCATGTTCATTACGTTCAATGCAATCGGTACGACGAAATCCAGTAGATAACCGAGTATGCATCAATACCAGCTGCCAAAAAATCCATAGATCATCTGTCCGTTACCTCTTTTGATTATCTATATCTCCAACTCCAGATAAGCAGTGATGGAAAATCTAGAGAAAATGCAAATTATCAGCCATATCGAGATTTTGAAGAAATAACTGAAACCAATGGAGAGCACACAAAAGCTTTCTTGTGACTACTAGTTGAATTAATATCCAACAACACCAATTTAATTACATCAAAAATCTCTACAAAAAAATCTACAACACTAAATTTACAGCTATAATCAATTCATCTACAATACAAGTTTTACAGCTAACTTTTTACACCCACTTATCCACTTCATTATTTAGGTTGTTGAACTTGAACCTTTAAAATAATAAATATTCATAAATATCAAATAACTTAGATAATTGTTAAAATTTCTTACTATTTAGATGTTAATTTTAATATATTTAAAAAAAATAATTAAAATAATTTTTTAAGTTTTGAATAATTTTACAAATTATTATTATTTTTTTAAAAAATTACAAATTATTAAATTTGTCATATAGCATAAATATTATTTACATTTTAAAAAACACAGTTTCACATTCAGCTGCTTCAAATCATAGTCTTGATTTACTAGTTACTATATACTAGTGAGAGCATAAGCCTATACATATTCAGCTGCTTCAAATCATAGTCTAGATTTACTACTAGTGAGATCATAAGTCTTATATATACTTGCTTGACTACGGGAGAGAAGACATCGTCATAGTCAATATTTTCTCCTGGAAGAAATCTTTTGCTACCAATTTAGATTTAAGCCTTGGTTACTTGACCCCTGGAATTCCTGGTTTCCATTAAACACTCTTATCACTTTCTTCTTCTTTTTGGTATCTCGAACAATTCTCATGTCTCATTCTTGTGTAAAACCTATATCTTGTCTTTGACTGCTAAGTGCCAGCTGTTCCAATCTTTTCTCCTTCTTGCGTTAGAGAATGATTTTGGTTCATCCTCGACGTCAACTGCACTAGATAGTGCATATGCTACAATATCAAAATCATCACACTTCAAGTTCAAAGAACCTGCATTCCCTTGTTTCTCTGTCCCTCCAATATAGACTCTATCATGAACCTCAATACATATCATGTGTTCCTTTTTGTTACTCTTTTAAATATAGATTTGTCGGTCTAGATGTTTGGTCTTTAATTGTAATATTAAGAGTTTTTTCAAAAAAAAAATGAATTGTGTTATCTTTGTTATAGTTATTAAGTGAGGTAATTATCACATTTAAAGTAGAGACAAAAAGAAAAAGCCATTATAATATAGGCTCGACTGAAGCGTGTTTGATTAACTACTAAGAATGATTATGAGCTTCAGAAGCACGGGAAAACGGCTAATTTATACATCAACACAGTCCAGCGGTTCCGATCGATCAGTACATAAACACATAAGCTGTGCAAATACATACATGAATACGTACTTAATTCAAATCTCATACACGAACTAACAAAATTCGGTTTTTGCATACATTGACCAATTATCCGTTAGTCAAACGTAACGGAATCTGAGTTGTCCGTTATATCCGCTTACGTGGCTTTTTACATTTTTAAATAATGAATAAATTAATAAAAAATTAAAAGATGGTTAGAAGGGGGAATCGAACCTGGGTCTAAGCAATATCCAACACATGCTAAACCACTGTGCCAAGGCAGACTTATTATTTGTACTCCCGATGATTTCCTATTTATACCTAATGGATATTTCATTCACATACATATATATATATATATATATATATATATATTTTGTGGTTGACCTTATCATCCAAATTGTTCAGAAAATAGACTTATCATCCAAACAAAATGAAAAAATATTCAAATCTTTTTTTGTTTCTTTTTGTGGAAGAAATAACCTTTATATATATTCGAAAAAATAAAATAATAATATATATTATTAAAAATGGGTCACATACATTGAAGTTATTTCTAGCTTTACTATATTTTTGTGAGAAAGAGATCGAGAGATCGTTCTCTTGCTAAAATTTTTTAATTTCCTCTTGTTTGAATTTGAGTTTATTTGCAAACCCTTATGTTTCTAACGTTCTCTTACAATTACTGGAAACTGAAAAAAAATTTACTCAAAATTTAAACAAAAGCAAATTAAAGATTTCAACAAGAGAACAAACTAGTTCAAAAAGGGAATTGATTTTACTAAGGATTATGGATCGGTTTAGCGGAACGCGCCGGTGTGGTAGTTGAACGAAATTAGACGTGCAATATTTGAATTAGTTTTGTTTTGTTCAATTTAAGCTTGTAATGGACATTTGAAATTTTGTTTATCGGGTTGATTATTAAAAATAAATATTATCTTTTAAAAATAGAGATTCACAAAGAGATAATAAAGGTAGAAGACAATTCCAACGTACGTAACCCTTTTTAATAATATATATTATTTTATTTTATTTTTTTGAATATACAAAAAATGATTTTTTCCACAAGAAAAGGAAAAAGAGAACAAAAAAGTATTTGAATTTGTGTTGGAACAATTTGGATGATAAGTCAAACATGGAAAGAAAAAAAAAAGAAATATGTGAATGAAATATTTGTATAAATACGAAACAACTGGGACTATAAACAATAGGTTGGGTCTGGCACAATGGTTTCTTCTTGTGATGGATATATCTCAAACCAGGGTTCGACTCCCCCTTGTAACCATCTTTTATTTTATTTTTATGAATTTATTCATTATTTAAAAACGTAAAAAGCCACGTAAGTGGTATATAACGGACAGCTCAGATTCCATTACGTTTGACTAACGGATAATTGGTCAATGTATGTAAAAACCGAATTTTGTTAGTTCGTGTATGATATTTGAATTAACTACGTGTTCATGTATGTATTTGCACAGCTTATGTGTTTATGTACTGATCGGGACCGCTGGAATGTGTTGATGTAGGAATTAGCCGATTTCCCTCAGAAGCACCTTCCACGTTACAGGTAGAGATAAAAAGAAAAAGCTATTATAGTAAAATCTCCTCTGAACCGTGTTTAATCAATACTATTAAAAGAGGAGGAGTTTTAATAAATCTACTTAAAAAGGTTGTTTGGACCCTTTTTTTAATTATTTTTTGGTCTTCCCCTATATATTATAATAGCATGTGACATTTTCCTTTTATTATATTTCCATTCTCCCCTAAAGTCGGCATACATATAACAATAACATAAATTATTTCAGAGAATACACGTATAACATAAACATCTAAGACACCACAATTATATCAATTATTTATTTAAGCTCACATTCTCTTTCAATCATGTCGCCTATCTATACATCTAATATACAATATTTTGTTATACGTATAAATGTATCTAACTTACAGCATAACCTGCCATTGTTTTATATCTTCTAACCTTGCCATAGTGGAGTATTACTATAGATTTCTAATAATAAAACATTTGTCTCAAAAAGATTAATATTATTTTAAGATATTTTTACCATGTTCGTTTTATTATATCATACCCTCACTTATATGCGAGTAAACGGATCCATCGGTTTGGCTACAGGTCTGACTTGGATATGAAAATATAATGAAAATATTGTACAAGACTGAAATAATAATAATATAACAGCTTTTAAATATTATAGATTTATAATAATAGTTATAAATTTATTTAATATTTAGCTTTGATCAACCAAAAAATACCCGCGCTTTTTAAGCGCGGTTCAAAATCTAGTTAGCTATTATTATTCCTTAATTAGGAGTATGTAGGTAGCGTTGACGGAGATCAATTCGTAAGGAATAAATAAATATAAGCACATTCAACATGGCGAGTAGCAACAAAAAAAGTAGATATTGAACCCCACCCTCATATACATTAAAAGAGAAGTTCCTTTAGTGATTTCTGCTGACGTGGCACTTATATAGAGCTTCTCAGAAATTTTTTTATAATTCTATTGGCTGATTTTTTGGAATTTTTCTTTTTCATTTATTTTTTTCACTCGCCTCCGTGGATTTGAAAACGCCGTCGTACGTCATGAAGTTTTTTTTTTTTCAATCGCGTATCAATTAAAGGGAGATATGGTTTCAAACCGATGAAGACAGTCCGACCAGATGAGTTTGCTTCTCCATACTATGAAGACTCAATCATATCCATCGCGTCAAGAAGCGACAACCAGACGAGGTGAAGTTTGTCGATACTCTTGGAATTTACAGATTTTTTGGTTTCTCTTATTGGATTCGACTTTTAAGCTATGAGGCGAAGATTTTTTGGTTTCTCTGATTGGATTCGACTTTTAAGCTATGATACAAAGATTTTTGGGTTTCACTGATTGGATTCGACATATGTTAAGCTATAAACTACGATCTGCTTATTAACATTTTGAATCTTTGTATCTAATTGACTGATTAACCTTCTTGCTGTTGAGGTCTTGATTCTCTTAAACAAGACCATTGCCACGACCAGAGATGTATTTCGCGGACTGTCTACTGATGGCACAAGAAGAGACAACTGACATTTACAACAAACTTGCATTCGACTCCAGTCTCTGAAGAAGGACTGTAAGATTATCTTCTCCTTAATAACTCAACAAGCATTTAGACAGTCCTCTCTTAAGATTTTCAAATTTGGTTTTTTGTTTCATTAGCACGATTTAGAGCTTCACATTACTAATTCCGATAGTCTGTTGCATCGCTAACTGCAGCACGATTTAGAGCTTCACATTACTAATTTAGTCAGTCGGTTTCATTCCTTGTGGTTTCCGGTCTGTTGGTTTTCGAATTTTCAAGTTTGGTCTTCTTAATTATGAGAAAAATGTGAATAGCCTATTTAAAAAAGCCCAAATATATTGTCAATAGATGTTAAGCCCATATATTATTCGCTTTGGGGATAATAATTAGATAACTTGCGCAAGATTGTTAACTAATTTGCATATTAATAACTTTCTTTATTATTCGAATCAATTGCTTGCGCTGATTGTTATCATATTTATTACATTACTTGCGCAAGTTAAAATCATATCATATGCAAATCATTTTATGACAATACACAATTAAAATCTTTCTTTAAACGATTTCAATCTTTATTAGGGGTCATTAATATGATAAATAAATCGGCTTAATATATATATGAGAAACCCAAATGCTTAAAATACAAACATTCAGCTCTTACAAGAACAATGGCAATGGTGCGAGCCAAAAAGAATATTGTTTCTTATGTGAGAGAATTAAAACCCCGTAAAGATACGTCGCGTATTGAAGTTAGGATTGTTCGCTTGTGGAGAAACTATAACAAAGAATCAGGAAACACCATTGAAATGGTGGTTGTTGATAAAGAAGTAAGTATACATCACACAAAATGCATTTTTTTGGAAGCATCGTTTATATACTTATTATGCGTTTATAAAACTCTTATAATTTTTGTGACCAGGGGACCAAAATTCATGCTTCAGTTGGTGAACAACTCATCAAAAAATTCGATGACAAGCTACGCGAGGGAGATGCGATTGTCCTCCAGTTGTTCAAAGTGTACGATGCTACTGGTGAATACCGTACAACGCCACATCCTTACAAAATTGGCTTCTTTCAAACAACATTGTTGGAAAAGCTGATGATTTTCTAAGTGCAGTTCCCGAAAAGTATTCCGCGGACTTCTCTGATATTCTTGGTGGAAATCTGGATCGTAGCTGTTTGGTTGGTGAGTTAGTTTCTTACTCAGTTAAAGAGTCTTTCACTTTTGCGTTACTTGTTCCTGATTTGACGCTTGTTTTTGTTATGTAGATGTGGTTGGCCAAATAGTTAACTTCGGGTCTCTGGAAAACAAAATAATAAAAGGAAAAGACAACATGAGGCTCTTGGTTGAGTTGCGTGACCCAAAGTAAGACCCAGTTGTTAATCTTAGTTATACTTTGCTAGCTAAACCTCTATAACCTGTATTTAACTTAAGTTTATATTATACAGTAATGTGAAGATGATGTGTACTCTGTGGGGTTGTTATGCTAAACAAGTATACGATTACAGTAGGAGTAACATGTCCACCATGATTATTTGTGTTATCAGATTCTGTTCTGTTAAAGAGTGGAAAGGTATATAATATTGTTTCAATTTGTGTAAAATGATTGCGAGCATAACATATTAATAAGATCAAAAAACTTTGTAAGGTGCTTACTCCATATCTAGCGGGTATAATTCAACCCATATTCTGCTCAACCCAACACTTGAATTTATTGAGGAGTTCAAAGCAAGGTATGTCTCCTGCGTCTTACGTTCTAGACCTATTGACGAGTTCAGTACATATATATGTTTATTTCAATTTTTGAACGTCATTTTCACTGAAATGTTTTTAAATTATGTGTGATTATTTGATTTGGCAGTCTCCCTGATGATTCACTTGCTCTTACAAACAACGATAGTAGCCAATGGTCTGTTGGTACTGCTACATCTATTCGTGCCAGGTTTTTTGTTCTTAATGAGAGGCTAACCATCAGAGAGATCATTGATAGTACTCTGGTATATAGACTACACCCTTCGCTTTTAATTTTTTTACACATGCGTATACTCCATGTGTTATCAATGCTTTTAACATATTGTCATTGACGAATAGGTTGACACTTTTATCACTCTGGGGACTATTCAAACAATTGATACTGAACGTGGCTGGCAATATTTAAGTTGCAAATACCACAACAAAAAAGTGATGCCTACAACCAATGTTGATGCTGATGGCCGGCCCTTGTTCTTCTGCAATACATGTGACAAAGAAAACAGTGATGTCATTTCCAGGTATTGAGCGGGTTAGATATACAAATAGATGAGTTAGGTATATCGTCATTGAAATATTCTGTGACGTTTATTTATTTTTGTCATCAGGTTAGCTATTATAGGATTAGACTATAATTTTTAATAACTACTACTTTTTAGACATTTTTAGATTCTTTAAGCAAACATTAATCTAAAAAACCTTATGCAATTAGATCATAGATATAAAAACATTAACGCAAACTATGGGCTCTTTGTACCGGAAGTGAAAATCATAAATTATTTATAGCATAAGTTTAATGCAACATAAATCGATTTTGTAGGGAAAATATATAAAAACATACACGCAAAATATGATTATGTCGGTATATAAAACTATTAATTGCAAAGGTAAATACAATTAACATATTTTTAATTTATGTTTTCGATAAGTAATGTGAAAAGACACGACTCATCGAAAGTCCGCGATGACATTATAAAGACAGGACTGAAGAATTGTGACCAAAACCTTTCATCTCTCTTCTTCTCCGATTGAGTCTCTCCAACTTAAGGTAAGTTGATTTTCTTTCTCTTTAGTTTTTCCTTTTAGGTTTCTCCAAAACCTTTCCTTTGTTTCTGTATTTTTAGATATTTTTCTTATTTTATTTTTATTATTTACTTTTACATTCGAAATTTTATTACTTATTTGGGCTTCTTTGATATTTGAATTCTTGAAAGTGTTTAATTACTATTCCATTTTTTTGGTGGAAAATGTTATAAATTATAACCAAATCATTGTTAAGGTGCTTTGGTCCTTGGGTTCAAATAATCAACACATGTAAAATTATATATACATTGCACAATTAAGTCAAAACGATTGCAAAATAACCAAAGTTAAAACGACGATAATGAGTTGGATGATATTTGGAATTGATATTATATAAAAATACTTGCAAAACATACAAAATAGCAACGTACGAAACTGAACGAAATAGATAAATCACACATGTAAAAAACATAAGTTTTTTTACATGCGTGCTTAGATAATACACCTCCACAACTCTGCCTTTTTAGTCTTGATTCATAGCAAACTGAACAAATTGAGTAAGCCTTTTGGAGTAGTTACAATGCTTGCATACTTGAGCCATGTTATCGGGATGGCACTCAGTCCGTGGCTCAAGGTTGACCATAGCTGTATAGTAGCGGGTCTCCATAATTGCAGGGATTGTACTTAGAGTTTTCTATACTCTTTTCCAGCAATGATCGGAGGTTGATAGATTTTCTTTCCATTGGAGTTTACCCAGATACTTTTTACCTTTTGGATAGTGTTCTAATGCAAGCAATAACAAACCGTAAAGATAAGTACCGTTTGTATACTCACCAATGGATGATTGGCGTAGATGAAAGAGGCCTTTGCGTTTTTCTTTGTGGACGAAATATTGAAGTATGCCCTCAATATAGTGTGCCTCAGGGTTGTCGTTCTCCAAGCATAGTTCCTTGAACCTGTTGTGCTTAGTGAGCATTTCGAAAGGTTCGGCAGCAAAATATGACAAGGAAATGTTTCTGAAATAGTTGGTGGGATCGGAGTTGGAGTGGTCGTCGTTTGAATTAGAGGAATCACCGATGTAAACGATGTCATAATTGTTCACCGATTTTTCTTCTCCCATCTTCACTTAAGTGTCTGTATTTCGCTTGATATTTTTTTTTGGGTTGTTTTTACTCTCAGTCGATGCTGAGAATGCGGATACATAATGTTGGATGTTGTAGGACGATACTTATAAAGATGGTTGTGGGAAAATGATGTGATTGTATATGATGAAAATGCTGTGTAAGTGCTAGAAGTATGTGCTAAAAAGGACAAGAGACGACACATGCATTGTAAAAAGGTTGTGGTTCATGAAGAGTTGTCACGTACTCAGAAAAGTAGGTCGTTGCTTTTTTTGCATGCTTATTGATATTACCAATCGAAGTGACAATTTGACATATTGAGACTGGATTCTTATGCTTTCTCAATAAAAACTTATAAAAGTAAAACATTAACTTGACCGACTTTCATTGACTTATTAGTATGTATTTGAATAGGATAGTTTCTCAAACAATCGACCACTTAAATTAATGGTAATAATAGATCCGATATTTCTTAGTTTAGGAAATGCATTAAAGCATTTGAATAAGTTCATACACTATGGGCTCTTTGTACCAGAATTTTCTTACACATGCGTATACTCCATGTGTTATCAATGCTTTTAACATATTGTCTATGGATAATATTTTGAATTTTTTTTATTATATTTTCTTTTACTATGTCTACACAAATGTTTTTTTATTATTAATGGAAAAAAATATTATTCACCAACATTAAAGAATTACGACAGATATACAATATATTTCTAATTAATGATAATATAAAATCTGATATTTCTAAAACTATGCAATATTTATTCCATATTTTGAATGAAAGTTTCTTCGTAAACATACAAATTATTTTGGAACGTTGCAATTATACGTACACACAATATCTGTCTCTTCATACTGAAGTTACTTTGTTCCCTCTCGTCCATCTCAAATATTGAGTACCAGCTTTTTCCATGGCTGATCAATTCTCCCAAAGACGGTGGTATTATATTATAAAATCTGTTACTTATAAAACTATATAAGATTTAGTCCATATTTTGAATTTTCTTATGTCGGCACAGGGTGCGGACCGGTCACCTAGTTATATTTATATCATTCGATAGGTTTCATTAATAATATTTCAAAAAATCAGATTAAAAAAACGAATTAAGATAGATTTGAATATGGACCATTCATGCAACCTTTTTTATTGTCTAAAAAAAAAGGGTTCAGATCAAAGACACAAACAATTAAGCGAGTTTATTTGAATAAATCTCAAAAGGGTTCAGATAAGTGCGAAGAGCCTTCCTTTTTTTTTCACCCCTGTATCCTTATCAAGCTCAATGGCCGAATTCTTTTTCGGTCCCCTAACCTTACCAGGAGTCTCGCTGCCTAACACTGGACTATTGACACACTTTTACTGCGTATTCTGCTGCGGTGATGGCAACGATAAAGTTTCTTCTTCGCCGCCGTTTGAGAGGTTATCATTGTTTTCGGAAATTTTCCCTAGAACTTTCAGACGCTCCTCCACTAAAGCTTTCACCATGTCATCAATGGTCTTCTGGTCCATCAATGGTCTGTTTCGTTCTAACTCGTAAGCGTCAAACCGTGAGTCAATCTGATCAAATTTTCTGGAAATATTCTCCAGAGTACTCACAATGGTCGTCAGAGTCGCTTTGTTCTCCAAATATCTGTAACCTTCCTCCTTGCTAGAACCCTTTCCCGTTGCAGCAGCTTTACCCTCAATGTTGTTCACTTCATTATGTGTCTTAACTTTCTTCTGCTTATTAGTGGGTGGCTCATCTTCTGACGAAACTCCACCCATCATTTTCTTCTTCTTCTCATTCCCCTTCCCTGCGCATTCCTCTGCACTTTCCAAAGACCTTTCACAAATCTACCTGCATGTATGTATGTTATCAAGCTAACGAGTTGTGGATCGTCAGGTTCACCCGGCCATTTAAGAAACATCTCTTCAATTGAGTCCTTCAAAACCATTCTCCTTGTTGAGATGAAGCAATAAAGATCAAGAGTAAAGGCATGAAGAATCAGAACTATGGAAACAAGAGGGAAAGAGCAATTTGAATCAAGCCATACAGTTTGCCCTAATCCGTAACAAGAGTGTCTTGGAAGGCAAGCAAGGGTGTGGGCGTTTTTAAATGTCTCACCATCAGTCTCTATAAGGTCTGGAATAGTTTAAACAAGTGGGAGCAAGTGGATGGATCTGTTGGAGCTCAAAGACAAGCCAAAGTCACATGTTAAGCTAAGGATGTAAGAGAAAGAGGAGATGTCACTTTCATGGCTCAGTTGAGAGTGACTTGATCCCATGCTGTCTCCATTTGTTTATTAATTCCTATTGTCTCATTAGAAACTCTTGTATCTATTTATGTAACATGTCTGAGAAATTAATCAAGTAAGTGAATAAGAGATTCCTCCTTCTTACTCTCTCACTTTGCAACAATCTCTCTCTTTCTTATTCTTATGGTTCTAACTTAATCTCCTTAATCTATACACATAACCATCTCATAAATCATTAATACTCACATGGTATCAGAGCATTTAAGCTCTTGAAACCAATTACTTCCGAAAATCTTTCACTCTGATTATTTCTTTTTCACAAATCCTTTTATTTTCTCTCATCATTCTTGAACTGTTCTTGAGTTGTTCTTGATGGATTCTGGAGAAAATTCAAAAATGGTTGTGATTCCGGTTACTCTTAAGGGAGCTAATTACCTGTTGTGGGCAAGGCTTGCTAAGACAGCTCTTGGAGGCAGAGGCTTCTGGGATATATTTGAAGAAGGCAAGAAACCAAAGAAAACAATCCTAGGAGAGGATGGTAGAGAAGTGGTGGTGAGTGAGGCTGGCGACAAGAAGAAGAATCAAGAGGATCTCATGGTACTGTCTATTCTTCAGTCCAGCCTTGATGCTTCACTCCAGGAAGCTTATGGCTACTGTGAAACTTCAAAAGACCTATGGGATACACTCAAGAAGGTGTATGGAAACCAGTCCAACATCAGTAGGGTGTTTGAAGTCAAGAGGGCTATCAATACTCTCAGTCAAGAGGACAATGACTTTGATAAACATTTTGGGAAGTTCAGATCTCTGTGGGCTGAGCTAGAGATGTTAAGGCCAGCAACTATTGATCCAGATGTGTTGAATGAAAGGAGAGAACAAGACAAGGTGTTTGCACTACTCTCTACTCTCAACCCTGGATACAATGATCTAATCAAGCATATCTTAAGAGACAAGGAACTCCCATCCCTTGAAGAAGTTTGTGCTAGGATTCAGAAAGAACAAGGATCAGTGGGGCTCTTTGGAGGCAAGCAAGACTTGGTACTAGAAAACCAAGCTGAAGGACTTGCAAATAAAGGCACCTACAAGACGGAAGACAAGAAGGTGTGGATCTGTGATCATTGCAAGAAGAAAGGCCATGGAAAGGACAAGTGCTGGATCCTCCATCCTCACCTCAAGCCACAAAAGTTCAGAACCAACTACAATGATGCAAGAGCCAACTTCTCTGGTGACTTGGGAGAGCCATCTACTCCAGCTACCATGCGCTCTGCTCCAGCAGGTGGTGAAGGCAAAGCTCTAGCTTCCAGTGGCAACCTTACCTTGAGGAACAATCAAGATGAAGTCATCAGACGTTCTGACATTGAGGCTCTCATCAAACTCCTCAAGGATAACTCTGGTAACACACTTGGTACCTCTTTACATGCCTCCACTTGTGGTATCTTGCTGAATGCTTTAACTGAACCTAAAATTACAAAATCTTTAGTTATAGATTCAGGGGCAAGTCACCACATGATTAGTGGTCTTAGCTTAATTAAAAACATTGTTCCTGCCCTAGGAAATGTTATGATAGCTAATGGAGAGAAAGTACCAATCAAAGGTGTAGGTGATCTTAGGCTATTTGATAAAGATTCTAAAGCTTTCTATATGCCTAGTTTTACCTCAAACTTGTTATCAATTAAAAGAGCTACTAATGACTTGAATTGTAGTGTTACTTTCACTCCTAATGATGTCTACTTTCAGGATATTGAAACTAGTAGGTTGCTTGGCAAAGGTGTAACCAAGGGAGACTTGTACTTACTTGAAGACACTAAGCTATCAGCTGATTTATCTTATGCTCTAAATTCTATTTCTACTTTACCTAAAGATGTATTATGGCATGCTAGATTAGGACATCCCCATTCTCGTGCTTTGAACATCATGATTCCAAGTATTTCCTTTAAAAGTGATTGTGAGGCTTGTATTCTAGGCAAACATTGCAAGAGTGTGTTCTCTAGATCAAGTACTATTTATGAACATTGCTTTGACTTAATCCACTCTGATGTATGGACTGCTCCATGCATATCTAGAGAACATCATAAGTATTTTGTGACCTTTATAGATGAGAAATCAAAGTATACATGGATCACATTATTACAATCTAAAGATAGGGTCTTAGAAGCTTTCATAAATTTTCAAACCCATGTATCTAACCACTTTAATGCCAAGATTAAGATTTTGAGATCAGATAATGGAGGAGAATACACAAGCAATGCTTTCAAACAACACTTAGCCAAACATGGGATGATCCACCAAACTAGCTGTCCATATACTCCACAACAAAATGGTGTAGCTGAGAGAAAGAATAGACATCTCATGGAGGTGGCAAGGAGCATGATGTTTCACACAAGTGTGCCCAAGCAATTTTGGGGAGATGCAGTTTTAACAGCTTGCTATCTAATCAATAGGATCCCCACAAAAGTCCTTCAAGATCAGTCCCCTTATGAGGTACTTAACAAAAACAAATCATCTATAGAACATATGCGTGTGTTTGGGTGTCTTTGCTTTGTTTTGATACCAGGAGAACAAAGAGATAAGCTGTCAGCCAAGAGCACAAAGGCAATATTTATTGGGTACTCTCCTCACCAGAAAGGCTATAAGTGTTATGTACCAGAGACCAGGAGGGTCTTAGTCTCAAGAGATGTGAAATTTGTGGAATCCAGAGGCTACTATGATGGAAAGAGTTGGGAAGAGTTAGAGAATCTGTCCCAATCAGCCTCGGATAGAGCCAACAATCTAAGGAGAGTAATGGAAAGACTTGGGATCAGTATACACCAAGAGAAAGGCGCCAGTACACCTGAGGCGAGTCCCCACCAGTCCACTCCATCTACTGAAGTTGATACTGATGTGATTGAGATTCCTCACCTTGATCCTGAGGGGGACAATCAAGCTGAACATAATCAGGAGGATTCAGCAAGTCATGATCAAGCTGAGCATCATACACAAGAGGAGCAGGATCATCACACTACTCAAGAGGAGCCAGTAGTGATTGCAAGCCAGCCTCAGCCTAATAGTGATCAAATAGGAACTGAGGAAAGTAGTTCATAGCAGACGGCTCTAAGAAGAAGTTCTAGGATCAGAAAGCCGGTTGATCTAAACTGGAAGAACAACAGGGTCTACTTCAATGCTCAAGCTGTGGCCCATCCTATACAAGGAGTGTGCTCTCTAGCTCATTATCCCCAAGAACATGTGGTGTTTATTGGAGAGTTGGATCAGGAATACATTCCAAGGTCTTATGAGGAAGCTATGGAGCATGAGGAATGGAAAGAATCAGTGGGCAGTGAGACTAATGCCATGATCATCAATGATACATGGTATGAAGCTGAACTACCTAAAGGCAAGAGAGCTGTAACAAGCCGCTGGATCTTCACCATCAAGTACAATGCTGATGGGACAGTAGAAAGGCACAAGACAAGATTAGTAGCAAGGGGTTTCACTCAAACATATGGAGAGGATTACCTAGATACCTTTGCACCAGTTGCTAAACTTCACACCATAAGGATAATCCTATCTTTGGCTGTCAACTTAGAGTGGGATCTATGGCAAATGGATGTGAAGAATGCTTTCCTACAAGGAGAACTAGAAGATGAAGTCTATATGAGGCCACCTCCTGGCCTAGAACACCTAGTAAAGCCTGGAAATGTTCTTAGACTCAAGAAGGCTATCTACGGACTAAAACAATCACCTAGGGCATGGTACCACAAGCTCAGCACCACACTCAATGGAAGGGGCTTTGTGAAATCTGAGGCAGATCATACTCTCTTTACACTCACCAGCAAGCAAGGGATTGTTGTGATCTTAGTATATGTTGATGATATCATCATCACCGGGAGTGACAAAGAAGGTATACTCCTAACTAAAGCTTTCCTTAAATCATCTTTTGATATCAAAGACTTGGGAGAGTTAAAGTACTTTCTAGGGATTGAGATGTGCCGATCCAAGGATGGGCTATTCTTATCCCAAAGGAAGTACACACTTGATCTTCTGAATGAGGCAGGTGATCTAGGAGGAAGAGCAGCCAAGACTCCACTAGAAGATGGGTATAAGGTGCTGCGTGAGGGGGAGATTGAAGACAAGCCCTATGCTGATGTTAAACACTATAGGAGAATGGTGGGAAAGCTGATATACCTCACCATCACCAGGCCTGATGTATGCTTTGCAGTTAACCAAGTAAGCCAGCATATGCAAGCTCCCAAGATACACCATTGGAACATGGTTGAAAGGATCCTAAGATACCTAAGAGAGGCGCCAGGGCAAGGAGTGTGGATGGGATGCAACAAAAGTACAGAGATAGTTGGGTATTGTGATGCTGATTGGGCAGGAGACAGAGTGGATAGGAGATCCACCACAGGCTATTGTACATTTATTGGAGGCAATCTTGTCACTTGGAAGAGCAAGAAACAGAAGATAGTGTCATGCTCAAGTGCTGAAGCTGAATATAGGGCAATGAGGAAGCTCACTAGTGAGTTGATCTGGATCAGAAACCTACTTCAAGACTTGGGTATAGAGACATCAACTCCAATCACCATGCATTGTGATAATCAAGCTGCAATACACATAGCTTCCAACAGTGTGTTCCATGAGAGGACTAAACACATTGAGGTGGACTGTCATAAAGTTAGGCAAGCAGTGGAACAAAGGATCATCTTACCTTGTTACACAAGAAGTGAGGATCAACTAGCTGACATCTTCACCAAGGCTGCAAGCACCAAGGTTTGCGAGTTCATACATTCCAAGTTAGGACTCGTAGATCTTTCATCACACTGATCCTCTTAGCCATGAAGTGTTCTACTCTTTTTCCTTGGCTTGGTTTTTATCCCATGAGGTTTTTCCAAGCTAAAGGTTTTAATGAGGGAATGCTTCATGGTTTCCAAGCTTGGCCAATTCCTATTGTCAAGCTTGAGGGGGAGTGTTGAGATGAAGCAATAAAGATCAAGAGTAAAGGCATGAAGAATCAGAACTATGGAAACAAGAGGGAAAGAGCAATTTGAATCAAGCCATACAGTTTGCCCTAATCCGTAACAAGAGTGTCTTGGAAGGCAATCAAGGGTGTGGGCGTTTTTAAATGTCTCACCATCAGTCTCCATAAGGTCTGGAATAGTTTAAACAAGTGGGAGCAAGTGGATGGATCTGTTGGAGCTCAAAGACAAGCCAAAGTCACATGTTAAGCTAAGGATGTAAGAGAAAGAGGAGATGTCACTTTCATGGCTCAGTTGAGAGTGACTTGATCCCATGCTGTCTCCATTTGTTTATTAATTCCTATTGTCTCATTAGAAACTCTTGTATCTATTTATGTAACATGTCTGAGAAATTAATCAAGTAAGGGAATAAGAGATTCCTCCTTCTTACTCTCTCACTTTGCAACAATCTCTCTCTTTCTTATTCTTATGGTTCTAACTTAATCTCCTTAATCTATACACATAACCATCTCATAAATCATTAAAACTCACATGGTATCAGAGCATTTAAGCTCTTGAAACCAATTACTTCCGCAAATCTTTCACTCTGATTATTTCTTTTTCACAAATCCTTTTATTTTCTCTCATCATTCTTGAACTGTTCTTGAGTTGTTCTTGATGGATTCTGGAGAAAATTCAAAAATGGTTGTGATTCCGGTTACTCTTAAGGGAGCTAATTACCTGTTGTGGGCAAGGCTTGCTAAGACAGCTCTTGGAGGCAGAGGCTTCTGGGATATATTTGAAGAAGGCAAGAAACCAAAGAAAACAATCCTAGGAGAGGATGGTAGAGAAGTGGTGGTGAGTGAGGCTGGCGACAAGAAGAAGAATCAAGAGGATCTCATGGTACTGTCTATTCTTCAGTCCAGCCTTGATGCTTCACTCCAGGAAGCTTATGGCTACTGTGAAACTTCAAAAGACCTATGGGATACACTCAAGAAGGTGTATGGAAACCAGTCCAACATCAGTAGGGTGTTTGAAGTCAAGAGGGCTATCAATACTCTCAGTCAAGAGGACAATGACTTTGATAAACATTTTGGGAAGTTCAGATCTCTGTGGGCTGAGCTAGAGATGTTAAGGCCAGCAACTATTGATCCAGATGTGTTGAATGAAAGGAGAGAACAAGACAAGGTGTTTGCACTACTCTCTACTCTCAACCCTGGATACAATGATCTAATCAAGCATATCTTAAGAGACAAGGAACTCCCATCCCTTGAAGAAGTTTGTGCTAGGATTCAGAAAGAACAAGGATCAGTGGGGCTCTTTGGAGGCAAGCAAGACTTGGTACTAGAAAACCAAGCTGAAGGACTTGCAAATAAAGGCACCTACAAGACGGAAGACAAGAAGGTGTGGATCTGTGATCATTGCAAGAAGAAAGGCCATGGAAAGGACAAGTGCTGGATCCTCCATCCTCACCTCAAGCCACAAAAGTTCAGAACCAACTACAATGATGCAAGAGCCAACTTCTCTGGTGACTTGGGAGAGCCATCTACTCCAGCTACCATGCGCTCTGCTCCAGCAGGTGGTGAAGGCAAAGCTCTAGCTTCCAGTGGCAACCTTACCTTGAGGAACAATCAAGATGAAGTCATCAGACGTTCTGACATTGAGGCTCTCATCAAACTCCTCAAGGATAACTCTGGTAACACACTTGGTACCTCTTTACATGCCTCCACTTGTGGTATCTTGCTGAATGCTTTAACTGAACCTAAAATTACAAAATCTTTAGTTATAGATTCAGGGGCAAGTCACCACATGATTAGTGGTCTTAGCTTAATTAAAAACATTGTTCCTGCCCTAGGAAATGTTATGATAGCTAATGGAGAGAAAGTACCAATCAAAGGTGTAGGTGATCTTAGGCTATTTGATAAAGATTCTAAAGCTTTCTATATGCCTAGTTTTACCTCAAACTTGTTATCAATTAAAAGAGCTACTAATGACTTGAATTGTAGTGTTACTTTCACTCCTAATGATGTCTACTTTCAGGATATTGAAACTAGTAGGTTGCTTGGCAAAGGTGTAACCAAGGGAGACTTGTACTTACTTGAAGACACTAAGCTATCAGCTGATTTATCTTATGCTCTAAATTCTATTTCTACTTTACCTAAAGATGTATTATGGCATGCTAGATTAGGACATCCCCATTCTCGTGCTTTGAACATCATGATTCCAAGTATTTCCTTTAAAAGTGATTGTGAGGCTTGTATTCTAGGCAAACATTGCAAGAGTGTGTTCTCTAGATCAAGTACTATTTATGAACATTGCTTTGACTTAATCCACTCTGATGTATGGACTGCTCCATGCATATCTAGAGAACATCATAAGTATTTTGTGACCTTTATAGATGAGAAATCAAAGTATACATGGATCACATTATTACAATCTAAAGATAGGGTCTTAGAAGCTTTCATAAATTTTCAAACCCATGTATCTAACCACTTTAATGCCAAGATTAAGATTTTGAGATCAGATAATGGAGGAGAATACACAAGCAATGCTTTCAAACAACACTTAGCCAAACATGGGATGATCCACCAAACTAGCTGTCCATATACTCCACAACAAAATGGTGTAGCTGAGAGAAAGAATAGACATCTCATGGAGGTGGCAAGGAGCATGATGTTTCACACAAGTGTGCCCAAGCAATTTTGGGGAGATGCAGTTTTAACAGCTTGCTATCTAATCAATAGGATCCCCACAAAAGTCCTTCAAGATCAGTCCCCTTATGAGGTACTTAACAAAAACAAATCATCTATAGAACATATGCGTGTGTTTGGGTGTCTTTGCTTTGTTTTGATACCAGGAGAACAAAGAGATAAGCTGTCAGCCAAGAGCACAAAGGCAATATTTATTGGGTACTCTCCTCACCAGAAAGGCTATAAGTGTTATGTACCAGAGACCAGGAGGGTCTTAGTCTCAAGAGATGTGAAATTTGTGGAATCCAGAGGCTACTATGATGGAAAGAGTTGGGAAGAGTTAGAGAATCTGTCCCAATCAGCCTCGGATAGAGCCAACAATCTAAGGAGAGTAATGGAAAGACTTGGGATCAGTATACACCAAGAGAAAGGCGCCAGTACACCTGAGGCGAGTCCCCACCAGTCCACTCCATCTACTGAAGTTGATACTGATGTGATTGAGATTCCTCACCTTGATCCTGAGGGGGACAATCAAGCTGAACATAATCAGGAGGATTCAGCAAGTCATGATCAAGCTGAGCATCATACACAAGAGGAGCAGGATCATCACACTACTCAAGAGGAGCCAGTAGTGATTGCAAGCCAGCCTCAGCCTAATAGTGATCAAATAGGAACTGAGGAAAGTAGTTCATAGCAGACGGCTCTAAGAAGAAGTTCTAGGATCAGAAAGCCGGTTGATCTAAACTGGAAGAACAACAGGGTCTACTTCAATGCTCAAGCTGTGGCCCATCCTATACAAGGAGTGTGCTCTCTAGCTCATTATCCCCAAGAACATGTGGTGTTTATTGGAGAGTTGGATCAGGAATACATTCCAAGGTCTTATGAGGAAGCTATGGAGCATGAGGAATGGAAAGAATCAGTGGGAAGTGAGACTAATGCCATGATCATCAATGATACATGGTATGAAGCTGAACTACCTAAAGGCAAGAGAGCTGTAACAAGCCGCTGGATCTTCACCATCAAGTACAATGCTGATGGGACAGTAGAAAGGCACAAGACAAGATTAGTAGCAAGGGGTTTCACTCAAACATATGGAGAGGATTACCTAGATACCTTTGCACCAGTTGCTAAACTTCACACCATAAGGATAATCCTATCTTTGGCTGTCAACTTAGAGTGGGATCTATGGCAAATGGATGTGAAGAATGCTTTCCTACAAGGAGAACTAGAAGATGAAGTCTATATGAGGCCACCTCCTGGCCTAGAACACCTAGTAAAGCCTGGAAATGTTCTTAGACTCAAGAAGGCTATCTACGGACTAAAACAATCACCTAGGGCATGGTACCACAAGCTCAGCACCACACTCAATGGAAGGGGCTTTGTGAAATCTGAGGCAGATCATACTCTCTTTACACTCACCAGCAAGCAAGGGATTGTTGTGATCTTAGTATATGTTGATGATATCATCATCACCGGGAGTGACAAAGAAGGTATACTCCTAACTAAAGCTTTCCTTAAATCATCTTTTGATATCAAAGACTTGGGAGAGTTAAAGTACTTTCTAGGGATTGAGATGTGCCGATCCAAGGACGGGCTATTCTTATCCCAAAGGAAGTACACACTTGATCTTCTGAATGAGGCAGGTGATCTAGGAGGAAGAGCAGCCAAGACTCCACTAGAAGATGGGTATAAGGTGCTGCGTGAGGGGGAGATTGAAGACAAGCCCTATGCTGATGTTAAACACTATAGGAGAATGGTGGGAAAGCTGATATACCTCACCATCACCAGGCCTGATGTATGCTTTGCAGTTAACCAAGTAAGCCAGCATATGCAAGCTCCCAAGATACACCATTGGAACATGGTTGAAAGGATCCTAAGATACCTAAGAGAGGCGCCAGGGCAAGGAGTGTGGATGGGATGCAACAAAAGTACAGAGATAGTTGGGTATTGTGATGCTGATTGGGCAGGAGACAGAGTGGATAGGAGATCCACCACAGGCTATTGTACATTTATTGGAGGCAATCGTGTCACTTGGAAGAGCAAGAAACAGAAGATAGTGTCATGCTCAAGTGCTGAAGCTGAATATAGGGCAATGAGGAAGCTCACTAGTGAGTTGATCTGGATCAGAAACCTACTTCAAGATTGGGTATAGAGACATCAACTCCAATCACCATGCATTGTGATAATCAAGCTGCAATACACATAGCTTCCAACAGTGTGTTCCATGAGAGGACTAAACACATTGAGGTGGACTGTCATAAAGTTAGGCAAGCAGTGGAACAAAGGATCATCTTACCTTGTTACACAAGAAGTGAGGATCAACTAGCTGACATCTTCACCAAGGCTGCAAGCACCAAGGTTTGCGAGTTCATACATTCCAAGTTAGGACTCGTAGATCTTTCATCACACTGATCCTCTTAGCCATGAAGTGTTCTACTCTTTTTCCTTGGCTTGGTTTTTATCCCATGAGGTTTTTCCAAGCTAAAGGTTTTAATGAGGGAATGCTTCATGGTTTCCAAGCTTGGCCAATTCCTATTGTCAAGCTTGAGGGGGAGTGTTGAGATGAAGCAATAAAGATCAAGAGTAAAGGCATGAAGAATCAGAACTATGGAAACAAGAGGGAAAGAGCAATTTGAATCAAGCCATACAGTTTGCCCTAATCCGTAACAAGAGTGTCTTGGAAGGCAATCAAGGGTGTGGGCGTTTTTAAATGTCTCACCATCAGTCTCCATAAGGTCTGGAATAGTTTAAACAAGTGGAAGCAAGTGGATGGATCTGTTGGAGCTCAAAGACAAGCCAAAGTCACATGTTAAGCTAAGGATGTAAGAGAAAGAGGAGATGTCACTTTCATGGCTCAGTTGAGAGTGACTTGATCCCATGCTGTCTCCATTTGTTTATTAATTCTTATTGTCTCATTAGAAACTCTTGTATCTATTTATGTAACATGTCTGAGAAATTAATCAAGTAAGGGAATAAGAGATTCCTCCTTCTTACTCTCTCACTTTGCAACAATCTCTCTCTTTCTTATTCTTATGGTTCTAACTTAATCTCCTTAATCTATACACATAACCATCTCATAAATCATTAAAACTCACACTCCTCACATAACTCAGCCATCAAATATAATAAATCAGCCATCAAATAACACATAACTTAGCCATCAAATATAATAAATGAGCCATCAAAAAACTAAAAACTCAGCGTTAAACCTTACCTCGCCATGCTCTTTGATTTCAGCAACCAACAAGTTATCAAAACTTGCACGTGTACGCTTTCCACCCCATCGAAAAACCCGAACGTCTTCATTATTCACCACTCTCCCAATGAATACGGCCCCATGGCTTCATCGTCAAATACCCTTATTGCACTTTCAAAGGGTATCCTTGAATTGTGATTCAAACAATAGTCTCCCATGGCTTGAAGAAGTAGCAGCCCCAACCACTTACGCTTTTCAAAACTCCAAAGCAGACATAACGCTAATGCTGCCTTCAGTTTATCTAACTTGGGTCCCATCCCAAGCGGCGCCTTCAACTCCTCCCAAAACTCTTTGTATTGATCAAGTTCAAAACTTTCTGTTGGCAATTGACATGTGTTTAACCCAGTGATCTCACCAAACTCAAGCAAGCTAAACCTGATAGCCTCATCAACCACGAGACACCATATCTCCTTCTTATGTACTCGCAGCTGTCTAAATAGTAGATAGTGTACGGTCTTACCAGACCACATGCTTTCACATCTAGCTAGCCTAGCAACTACTCCAATAGGAGAGTTCACCAGTTCTTTCCACACATCAAGTCCTATTGCTTCTCTAATGTGGAGAAAATTTCCTAGACGTAAATTGTGATTAATATCTTTATTTTCTAGGTTTGAAAACCCTTCAGGGTAAAGTCTGGAAGGGTAATCCCGTAATTTAACTTCAGCAACATCCATCTAATCATATAACCCAACAATAAATCAGCCACAAGATAACAATAACACAACCATAACATAACAATAACACAATAAAATAAAAATAACTCAGCCACAACATAACAATAACTCAGCCATAACATAACAGTAACTCACCCATAACATAACAATTCCTCAGTCACGACATAGCGATAACTCAGCCATAACATAACAATTACTCAGTCATGACTTAACCCTAACTCAGACGCAACAAAACCCTCAACCATATCACAGCCGCAACATAACCCTATCTCAGTAGTCGGAACAAATATATAACTCAGATGAAATATAATATATAACTGACCCACAAACTCAACCAAAACACAATATATAACATCGCGACATCCTACCGGAAAAGACGAACTCATAGATAAGAATGCGGCTAAGACGATTTCGTACAAACGATTGAAGATGAAGATTTTAGGGAAGACGATATCGGAGAAGACACAATATCAACAACAGAGAGTTAGTTCGAGGAAGAGGAAGTAAACACATTGTCGACGAGGATTTCAGAGAGTGGAAGTATCCTTGCGGTTCCTTCTTCGAAAACACGATGTTCTTCGTTTCTTTTTTGTTTAACCCAGTCGTCGGGAAGAGACGGTTTGATTTCTATTTTGTTGATGTGGATTGTTAATTACTGATGTGGATTTAGTGTTTAAAAATAATTTTAATTAAAAAAAATTTGACCAAAAATTCTTATTGTCATTTACTATAGACATACAATATTCTATTAATTTTTTAAAAATGTATAACAGTCTAGTAACAAACCAACTTTTTTTATAACATTTTATTAATTTTCTTTATTAAATAAGTAAAAGATTAGTGCAGAGAGTGCAATGATAAAGGGCACTGAAAATAGAAAGAGGACAAGGAGAATAATTTTTTTTTACGATAAGGGCATATTGAGTTAAGGTCCCACTAAAAAAGTTTATTTCACAATTAGGGCTGTTTCAAAGTCCAAACCCTTTTTGCCGGCGAGAGCAAAAGAAACTTAGGAGAGAGAGAGAGAGAGATGTCGAAGACGCTGGTGCAGCCGGTAGGACAGAAGAGGTTGACGAACGTCGCAGTGGTTCGATTGAAAAAGCAAGGCAACCGCTTCGAGATCGCTTGCTACAAGAACAAGGTCCTTTCGTGGCGTTCCGGCGTGTAAGCTTTCTCCATCGCTTGAAATCTTTTACGGTTGATTTTACCCAATTTAGCCATTCGATTCTTGCAAAGAGGCGTTTGAATGTTTATCACTGTACCGTATTACGATTATGTTTTCTTAATCTGAAGCGAATCGACTATATTCCATAAATAAAATATTTGTTTGTGCAGAGAGAAGGACATCGATGAAGTGTTGCAGTCACATACCGTTTACTCAAATGTGTCCAAAGGAGTTCTTGCTAAATCTAAAGACTTGATAAAGGTGTTTGGATCTGATGATCACACCAAGATCTGCTTGGAGATTTTGGACAAAGGTGAGCTTCAAGTTGCTGGGAAAGAGAGAGAGTCACAGTTGTCAAGCCAGTTTCGGGATATTGCTACCATTGTAATGCAGAAAACCATTAACCCTGAAACCCAACGCCCTTATACCATTAGCATGGTCGAGCGTCTTATGCATGAGATCCATTTTGCTGTTGATCCTAATAGCAACTCCAAGAAGCAGGTGAGTAGAGTAGTGTATATGTTTTAATGTCATCCCTATGAAAAGATTCTTTTTCATTATTAAACTTGTGCAGGCTCTTGATGTCATCCGTGAGCTGCAGAAGCACTTCCCTATAAAGCGTTCTCCAATGAGGCTTCGTCTCACTGTTCCTGTTCAGAACTTCGCCTCCCTTCTGGACAAGCTTAAAGAATGGGACTCTTCTCTTGTCTCCAAAGACGAATCTGGAACTCAGATGTCCACTGTAATGATTCTATAGCTTTAAAACACTTTGAACTTGTTCTTCTTTTTTCCTCTAATCCTAACTGATTCATTCTTGTGCAGGTCTGCGAGATGGAACCGGGACTATACCGAGAGTGTGATTCCTTTGTGAGGAATATGCAGGGGAGATTAGAGATACTCGCTGTATCGGTTCATGCTGAAGGTGACACAAGCATGGATCATTACGATGAGCATGACGATATGGCATTGCAGACAAACAAGCCATTGTTACCTGTTGAGACTGAGGCCGATCCTGTCGTTGAACTTAGCAAGAAAATGCACAAGCAAGAGATTGGTACTAGTAGTAACACAAAGGAAGAAGAAGGAGAAGGAAAAGGGATCAAGTGCAGTACCTGCAACACGTTTGTTGGAGAAGCTAAGCAATACAGAGAGCATTTCAAGAGTGATTGGCACAAACACAACCTGAAGCGAAAGACTCGTAAACTCCCTCCTCTTACTGCTGAAGAATGCTCGGCTGAGGTTGACATGGATGACTCCAGATCAGACTTGAAAGACTACTCTTTCTGAAATTTACAGATTTGGCATTTAGGTTTTGAGTATGAACACGCAAACTTGTTGAGCTGATCAATAGGTTTCATTTGTAATGAATTTTTTTTTTTTTAATTGTTGCAGTTAACAGACTCTTTTCTTGAGCCTATGAATATCGTAATACATTTCAGCTTGGAGTATTTTAGAAAAGCTTGTGGATTTTAGATAGTTGGGTTAGAGTTTTGATAGAACAGGAGGGTAGTAAATTTTTCTAGTTCATAATTTATGGAAGTTTCAAGAGATAAATGAAGGATACAACATCTGATTCATTGACTCTCTGATGAAAGATGTACATTATAACTATAAAAGCATAAAGAAAACTCTCGATAAAAAGGAAAACAAGCAACTCGAGTTGGTATTTTAAAAGCAGTTGTTGTACAAAGATTTTCTTTTTAAAACTCTTCCGGCTTGAGGCCTCTTTAATCCTTTTACCCTGGGTGATGCCAGATACGCTCAAAGTCTCTTCATCATGCGTTCCAATCACGCTGAAAATTGTTGAAACCATTGACTGCTCCTAAGAGTTGGTTCCCTAGATCCGGTTGCACGTTTGGATCCCTCACCAACATCCCAACTCTTCCGTTCATCAGACCATTGTTCCCGTTAGCTCCCATCCCAACACCACCTCCTCCTCCAATGTTTGTGTTGCTGCTGTTGTTGTTCACTTGACCGTTCATCATCAGAACATCGGAGCTATTTACATTACTACCTCCCTTCCCCTCGCTCCCAACCATACTTCCTCCTCCTAAGGTATTGTGAGCTTGGTTGCTCATCAGGATTTCATTCAGTATCTTCTGCACCGAACTAGACCCGTTTGCTTCATCACCTGCAGCCTGTTGAATTGCTGTGGAACCCATGTGATTGTTAACACATGTCATCCCGTTTTGAGAGAGATTGTTGTTGTTGTTAGACGAGGAAGTTGGAGACTGAAATGATGTCAGGTTGTGTTGCTGGGATAATGGCGCCATGGTGCCCGAGGAACTAGGTGACGCCATCTGAACTGAGTTTCCACCATAAGGACTGTTTGGTGGATTGTAAGCAGCGTTCTGATGCCTTTGCTTCATGGAATTCTGGTGGATGAGCCCTGCGATGCTGCTTGTGGAGGAGGTGCATGCAGAAGCTGCATTAAAGGCATAGTTTACTCCAGAACTCTGATCGTTGTTTGCAATCTGCCTTAGCTGTTCATTGGGTTGCTGAGGAGAAGGACCAGGCAGTACAGACGAAGGACCTGTTCTCCGAGGAAACTTGGCTAAACTCTCTGTACCAAAAAAGAAAAAGAACGACAGATTGACACGTTATTAAAATATATTTATACGTGATGCTTTAAAGGCTGTCACATTAACTTACCGATTGGTCCTGTTCTTGTTTCTCTGCTATAATCTATCAAGTCCTTCATACTATTTACAACCTCCGAGATCTACAATATTGCAAGAGATCAAATATGCATTAGCAAGAATGGGTTTTGCAAAGAGGAAACTTATATCTTTTGCAGCTTAGTACAAATGACACTTATGTTCATATTGAGATATTATTATTCAATGATATCCATATACCTGCAAACACCGAACATATCTCTTTGTGTATCCCAAATCATTCACGAGTGGTACTTCCAAGGCCTTTGCCAACTGTCTAGCAGATGCAACAAACCTGCGAAGCAGTGGCAGTACGTCAAAAAAAAAAAAGAAGAAGAAATTTGAATAAAACAGGATTTGTTGTTGTTACAGTAATCTAACAAAATAAGAGAGCAAGTTTACATGTTGCAATTATTTTGTAACTCTGGAAGAGCAGAATCTGTTGTTGCATTTTGAGCGGCTTGCTGATATTTCTGAGCTGCTGATCCAAGCTGACTAACCTGTACATGAAGAACAAAAAATAGATTTAAAAAAAAAAATACCTAAGCAGTTTTTGTTGATTTAAAAGTACAAGTGATGATTCTAGTCACAGGTAAACCCAAAGCGAAAGTACCATAAACCCATAAGATGCAGTGTCAGTAATGGGAAACGAAATAACAGTAGTTAATGTTTCTGGAAGTTACCTGAGGTATCAAAAGCCTTCGTGGAATAAGCTCTTCATGTCTCCGAGCACAAAATTCCCAAGAGAATATCTGAGAAGAATAAAGGAAGAAACTTATAGTTTGCCAAGAGAGGAAAAAAGAGAGAGTAATATGAAAAAACCTTAAGATCTGGGGAGAAAACTATTCGAAGTTGGCCATCACGAACAACTCGAAGATGCTCAAATACACTCTCTTGGGTTGCTTTTGCGTACTCCAGGACAATTTGACCAGATGAATTCTGAGATTCCCTTGGCATATCCACATATAAAAGTTCTTCCAGAGTTCCACTTTCATACTTAATCTTAAAAAGCCGCGGCAGGACTTCGGCGGTTGCCTCTGAACAACCAAAGACGCAAAAATGATTTTTCTAAGAACTAGAGAAAAAACGTTGTACTGTGCGATAATCTAAATAACGTCGTACCAAAACCACGTCCAGGCTTTCGGTTGCATATCTCACAGTGCCACACATCCTGCAATGTCTCCATGTAAAGAAGTTAAACACGGAAACAAGTAACTAGTATACTGAAAACAACTGGCAAGAGCAAGAACAAGTTCAGTGGGCAGTAGACCTGAGGGAAAACGCCAGTTGTTTGCCGGCCACTGCCGTACATAGAAACGCACCATCTCTTCTTCGCATTAGGAGCAAAGTACTCAGCTACAAATTTTCTCCAGAACTCAATGTTATTGTCCTGCATTCAATAGCACAAGGTTCAACTGTCAAAATCATAATGAAACTGAAAGAAAGAGAAAATCATTTAAGGTAAGAAGCTTTTACTTCAGGCCTATGTTGTTGTCGGTACATATACTGTGTAAGACGCTGAGCACCCATGCCGGGTTCATACACTGGCTTCATAGGTGGCCTGAGAGGCAAACTCTGTTGTGGCAATTGAGGACGTTGTTGAGGCATTGATTTGAGGAGTTGTTGCTGTTGTTGAAGTTGCATAAGTCTCTGCTGCTGAAATATATTATTCATTTGAGCCTGCGAAGAAGATTGCCCAGGCATTTGAAGAAACTGCTGTTGTTGCCTCTGCTGCTGAAGAAACAGTGACTGCTCTGAATGTTGTTGAGGCTCCATTTTCACTTGGGCCATGCTTCTCATCGCCTGAAGTTGTTGCGGTTCCAACTTAACTGATGATCCTAGGTTTCTCAACATTTTCTGTTGCTGCTGGTCGTTAGAGACCTGACCAGGTTCCAACTTGACAGGTCCCACACCTCCACGCACTGTCGGAAACTGCTGCTGTTGTTGTTGTTGAAAATTCTGAGGCTCCATTTTCTTATTCCGTTGCTGCTCAGCGAACAACTGGTTAGAGAATTGATGACCCTGAACTTGACCAGACGAGCTTGGCGAAACCATAGAGGCGTTGAAGGATGACAAACCACTAAACCCGACGCTAGACAGAGGGTCTGACTCGGCCCCAGTGCCGTTTACGAAAGAATGGTTGTTGAGGAGGGAAGAGATGTTTGGAGCATTCCCGAGCATACTCATACTCATGTTGTTACTGAACTGAGGAAATGCTGGTTGTGAAGGAAGAGGAGCTCCTCCTGTCGGAACATTTTCGCCACTTCCAACAGGATTTGGCGCCTCTGATGGCACCATACTCTCTGTATATATATGTAGAAAAAGGCGAGTTACGGTCTGAATAAGTATAACCTCAGCTCTGTGTTGGAGCAAAGGTGTCTCCAGTGCACAATGAAGTAGAAGCGTGAGCAATGATAAGCTTCAGAGTCGTGAAGAAAATAGCTGAATCTGAGTGGTGAGATTCCGTATGGAACATTCTAGAGCTCCGAAATGAAAATCCCAGATCCAAATGAACCAAGTCTGCTCCTTTCCAGCTCAGCACCTACAACCCAAAATCATAAAAGTTAACAAGCACCCTAGAAGCTCGATCGAAACCCTAATTCAGATTCCTGACTGATGCTTACAAGAGCTTAAATTGAAGAATCTGTCTCGAAATAAAGACAATCGGAGATATCAACTCTGTTTATCTTCATGGTAGATTACAACTTGAGAAAGAGAGAGAGAGAATCAGTAGAAAGCTAAAGAAAGGAACTTGTTGTTTATCTTCTTCATCTTCTAGGGTTTGGGGATAACCCAAAAGAAACTAAAACAATTCTCTGTCTCCTACAAATTGTTTTTTTTTAATTATTAACTTGTACCTTTTGTTTTGCTCACAGTTTTGTCTTCTGTTCTTCGCTGTATCTTTTAGAGAGAGAGAGAGAGAGAGAGAGAGAGAGAGAGAGATGAAAAGAGAGAGAATAGTCCTTGCGGACGTCAAAACTAATTTCGATCTGATTTTTTCATTCCCTTTCTTACTTTTCTGTCTCTCTCCTCTCCTTCAAATGAAGTCAATGACATTACTCTAAATTTTGGGTTATCACCATATTTTATTCAATCATTTTTTCCCTTTTCAATTTTAATGATGCAAGATTATGTTTTTCCTTTGAGATTATATGAAGTTATACTATTTTAAATTTTGACTGAAATTAGAAAAAAAGATAATTCGTAGCAGAAAAGAAACTAAACACCAGCTAATACAATAATAACTACTATGATAACACACTGAAATACTAGAGTGGACACAGAGCGAATATCTAATATTTTAAAATAACTCAATTTGTTTCATTCGAATAGTTAATTTTTTTGATCCGATACGCTTAGATCAATACAAATAAATTAATAAATAAAAATGTATAATAATCCAATATTTTATTACAGAAATATTTTTTTACTTTTTAAATCTAATAACTAAAATAATAAATTTAATAAATAAATATATTATAAACTTACATAAAATATATATATATATATATATAATTTTTAAATGTATTAATATATATATGCATATAACATATCAAGGCATATATTGACCTTTTAATACTAGTATGTGTGATTTGCTTCGTCTTTTGTAGATATTTCATATTAATATTTGATTTACTTCGTAAAATCGGGGATGTCTGATTTTCTTAACTCAATGAGACTTAAAGCAAGTATTCAATTTATAATATATAATATTATACTCGAAAGTAAAGAGTACGACTCAATAATTAAGTTTATGATTTTACAGTGGCGTGGATTTGCATAGTAATGCATGAGGTGTTTATGTCGAAAAAGTTTGAAAGTTTCTTAGTTAAAGACCTTAACATTTGCATCTTGAGATTTTGGAGGATCGACAGAGAATTAGGTTATACAAATCTTGTAGATTAAATATTCAGTTGCTCAGTTATAGCAATTCTGAAAATAAACATTCATAAAAACTACTAATCCGGTGGATTCATTGTTAGAGTAGAGAATAACGTTTTTGATTTTGTGCAATTGTCCTGTTCTAGAAGCGATTAATGAAAAATATATCCCCTATATAGTTAAAAAGAAACATTTGTCATTAATATGTTCACACCATATTTGACCCGTGGCAGCCTCACAATGATTTCAATTTTAGAATGCTGACGTTTCGCTTGCAAAAAGCTTCTCAGCCCAAAATCGCGTAATTAACAAAATATGTTTCCAAGTTTGCATCTCACGTGTACATAAAAAAAGTTTTGGAGAATGACCGTTATCTTGCGATTGAAACTAATTCTAATATTTTCATTGATAAAAAAACGTGAGAAGAATTGGTTGACTAACGTGGAGAATATTTTCTGAGCTTTATGTAACCAGCATGGTTGCTTAACTGAAACTAATATGGTTGCTCTCCTTCCTTTGAGTTTTCACGAGCTGTACGTAAGCAAGATGAACTGGATGAAACATCACATCCAAAGAAACTTCTCCTACTTAAACATTAATGGTTGTTCTCCTTCCTTTGAGCTTTTATGAGCTGTATGTAAGAGAGATGAACTCAATGAAACAGCAAATCGAAAAAAGTTTCTCCTACTGGTCCCTTTGTTTTTTATAAAGATTTGCTGAGCTCCAAACTATTTTTCTAATAGAACATTTGATTTCAAAATTCCACCCACGAAACACTTTTTCTTCACCCATATATGTTTAATCTGCACTAACAAAAATGTTTACCAAATATATTATTCTTTATATGTGTTTTAATGCATTAAGTACTAAATATACAAACATTGTTGTAAAAAATACTATAAAAAGTGATAGACATTTTGGTTACAATAAATCATAACTAACAATACTATTTAGAAATCACACACTTCCCATTCCTTGAAATCATAACAAACAACTATATTTTGATCCGCTGAACCGCGCGGCTGGCTGTTGTTTTTATTTTTTATGTTTCACAGTAATGGTTGTTCATATGTTTTAATTATTTGTAATTGTATTTATTTGTGATATGTATTATTGATGTTCAAACAACTAAAATGGTATATTAGTCAAATATTAAAAAAATTTAATGTTTTGAAATTTCATTTAAAGATTGATTATAATTCAGTTTTTTCAAGAGTTTTAAGAATATTATATTTTTAAAATTTAAATTATGTTTAGAATTGTTAGTTGTTAGTTTTAATTTGTTCATTATTCAGTCTTCTTAACAACCATTTCTTAATCATGCCACCAAGCTTTTGTAACGCTAAATTGTTTAAGTATGTATTTTTGAGGCACAAATAAGTATTTGGATAACTGCGACCCAAATTAAAACCGAATCCAAATTTTAAAACGGGTTCAGGGGAGTTCTAAATGTGCTATTATATTCGAATCGAACTCGAGTAAGCCCGAACCGATACGAAAATGAACTTCTATAATATCGGAATGAGACTAAATTTTTGATCTTAAAAAACCCGAACCCGAAACTCCAAACCAATACCAACTCGCTATCCGAACACCCATGGCTACTATTAATGTATCAGAATTGGTGGTAAGAACCGGTAAAGTCCAATTTTGATTTGCTTACTAACTATATAAACCGATTGAATAGTCAATATTATTAAGATTAGGTTAGGCCCGACCTTCTGATTCAGATACAATAATAAAGACAAATCATTATCACTATAATCGTGAATCCGTGCTCGTGGATATATCAATATTATTAAAACAGAAACATTGCGTTGGACCTGACCTTTATTTTGTAAGTTTTTAAATAAATGCATCTTCCTACTTTATAGTTAAACCTACATTAAATCACTAATAATACTTTCTTTATACTACTATCAATGTTTCCAAACAATATACTCATTTCTTTATACTACTATCCATGTTTCCAAACAACATTATAATTAATCTTGTGTCCAAACAATATAAAATATTATAATTCATATTTTTAATATTTCTAACAATTTTCTTTCAAATGGTTTAGATAGATTATATAATTAAGAAAATTCAAATAATTTATAAAACAAAGAAAATAAATAGAGCTTATTTTTACAGGTTTAAATACTAGAAAAATATTTCAATCAATAATAAATTAATTAAATTAACATATTATTTTATTTATAATTACTAAATAATGGTTATATCATTGATTTAAGTAACATAACAATTCAATAATAGCCATTACATAATATATATATATATATATATAAACATTATACATTGTACAATATATATAATAACAAAAAAGATTATGAAAAAAGTTCAAAATATATATGTTATCTAAAAAAAATGCTTAACACTAATTGTGAACAACAAATTTAAACCGATTATAATATAAATTATTAACAAGATAAATTACACAAAACAATTATTATAAAATTAATTAAGCTATATAAAAAGGAGTAATATGATCAAGACATATTTATAGTTGTTAATTATTTTATAACTTTCACTTTCTCTATCAAAATTTTGTAGAAAAGTCATAATTTCATAAAATTATAAAATAAGAAACTTTAAAATTTGGATTAAAAGGTGAAAAATTATGAAACTATAACAATTTAAATCAAATTGGATTATATATTGGTCATCCATCAGTTCAATCTGTTAGTCTCGGATTTTAGTGATTTTTTAAATATGAATATTTTTACAAATCTAAATCGAATTGTCGGATCACCGGATTAACCGGTTAGACCGCGGGTTTGGGTCGAATTCAAAAGCATTGATTTAAATTCAAAAATATTATAAATACACAAAATTCTTACAAATTAACAAAATATTTGTTCAGTTATTAGTGAAATTTTTTGTCATAAAATAATCCGCGCTTCGTAAGCGCGGGTCAAGATCTAGTAATCGTTATAGCAAAATTTTATGATGGTCAAAAGTGGTTATCATTACTCGTGAATATATTTTCACATCATTATATATTGAATATATATAATTCATTAATGATGACATCCAAACAATCTGTTGACTTGGAGATGATTTCTCTCTTTCTTTTGTTGTTTACATTTTCCATCTAGACAATCTGTTGACTTGGGTCCAATAGATGGACTGAGCCTATTTCTCATAGTATTGTGATGGATACACGCCGTAGGAGAGATTTTTACTCGTTGTTTACTTTTTCCATTTAAACAATCATGTGTCTAGTAGCCCATTAGAGGGATTGAGCCCATTTGATGAAATGAAGACATCTCTCTATCTATCTCTAATAACCCATGATGACACCATTCTAGCTCAAATCATATTTGTTTAAATCTTTTTTTTTTATCTTTCTGTGTCTAATAACCCATAGGATTTTTTTATCTTGAAATCATCCTGAGACAAATATTTTAATTCTATTTTTAATATGCGCTTACTCACAAATACACAAAACTGGAGACTATGAAGATAAAACGGTTTGCACACGACATAGAAAAAGTTTAAAAGAGCAAAAAAGTGATAAAACAGTTTGCACATGACATAGAAAATGTTTAAAAAAGCAACAAAGTGAAGAAATTTCTTGTTATTAAATGAAAGTTTTGGATCACTTTCATTAGCTTGCCGCTTAATCTTATTTGATGCCGTGCCGTGAACCTGCCATTTCGTATCATTTCCATTAGCTTGCCAATTTTGAAGGGTAGCACTGGTATTTTGAATAATGAGATTAGTCACACAAATTTCATTTTGTGGGGGGTGTACTCACTCCTCAATGTCCTTTTAAAGTGAGGCATTTCAGAAATTCTTTCAATTCCAATTAGGTTAAATATTTTCGAGACATAAGACTTCTTGGAAAGTTTTCTAGACAGTAAAATCAAATAACTAACAAAATAGAAAAAAAACACTTCATTAAACTGAAAATCAACTTTTAAAGTGTTTAATATACAGAAAACTAAACACATATATGTCAAATTTAATTGTTTTCTTTTAAGTTAAGATTTCAAAATCTAACCCTAAAAATACCAACAATACTATAACATATGTTACCTAACCCAACCAATGACTTTCATGACTCAATCTACATTCACTCATCTATGTTAAACATAATTCAATTTTAGTAAAATTAAAATTCCATCATTTAGAAATGTTTATTAATACAT
Source organism: Brassica napus (assembly GCF_020379485.1). NCBI lineage: Eukaryota > Viridiplantae > Streptophyta > Magnoliopsida > Brassicales > Brassicaceae > Brassica > Brassica napus. Next base: position 14,584 of record NW_026015922.1, on the reverse strand, counting down.
GATTTCGATTTTTTTCCTTTTCAAAATATTTTTTTATAAACTTTTTTAATTACTTTTAAAATATAATACATGAGAAGACTTCCCCTAGAAGACTTCTGAAAGACTTTCCCTAGAAGATTTATGGAAGACTTCGATTTAGCGGAAAACCTAAGTTATTCTAAAATTTTGGCGGAAACCCTAAATTCTACTAAAATTTAGGCATGACATGTCAGAAGATTTCTTGGGAAGTCTTCAAGAAGTCTTCTGTGAGTCTTCCATACCCTTGAATCAAATAACTAAGCTAAAAAACACTTCCTTAAACTTAAAAGATACTAAAATAGTGTTTAAATCTAGTTATTAGATAGTCACTAAACACATATAGGTCAAAAAAAAAAAAGATAAGATACCAACAATACTACAACATATGTTACCAAACCCTATACCAAAGACTATTATGACTCAACATTCACTCATCTATGTTGAAAATAATTCAAGTTTAATAAAAATAAATTTACATAATTTATAAATATTTATTATTACATGATTTTCAATTTTTTCCCATCAAAATATTTTTTATAAAAAAAATTAAATTCTATTTAAGAATTACTGAACGAGAAGACTTACAAAGAAGTCTTCTCACATGGAGGGTTATAATGCTAAAATTCAATACATGTTTTTTGTTTTTTCATAAGGAGGTTGTTGTAATTTCACTAGTCTACCTTTGCACGTTTGCATTCAAAATCAAGTTTTGAGTCATTTTGACAATTTTCCCTTATTTTTATGGAAATGAAGATTGGAAAAGGAAGATGAAGCCGAAGGGATTCTTGCAAGTTGTACATAGTTATATATATAATGTTATAAAACATTTTGAGCAAAATTTGGTTGCATAAGTTATTCCTCTTTATTCGCTTTGCCGACATCGAATGATTTTGATTCTGTCTATTGAAGCTCTAAAAGAGAATGTTATGTTTTTTACTTCAGCCCATTTGAATTTGTTTTAGGCTTAACATAGATTTCAAGAATCTATAAAATGGGCTGAATAAAATTTAATATAAAACTGTATTACATTTTTATAAACGTAAAATCAATTATGATGAGGTAAACAAAAAATAAAACTCAAATTTTTAAGCAACTACCACCAGCAAATCGCTATAAATAAAAACACAACAAATATTACTTTAATATTTCATGTCATATTTATGCTATTAAATTTGAAACATGTTCTTATACATAGAAGAAAAAAACCAAAAACATAATTGATTTTAAATTGCAAACATGTCTTTATTTTAGGTATTTCATCCCACTCAAAGTGTGGGGTTATCATCTAGTGTATTTTTAGTTTGGCTATTCAAACTGAGAGTTACCTCTTAGAGTAGTGTAGTATATTTTTTAAAAAAAGTCAAAATATAAATGAAAAGGTTTAACTGAAAATTACATCAGTACTTTTCATTAAAGAAAAAAAAAACGATGGGTAAATTCGAACACATGTTCAAAGGTCATTAATATGATGGATACTAGTGCAAAAAACTGTGTAAAATCCTGATTAATTCTCATATAGCTTTCAATTAGGACTTTCAATTAGGATAAGACATGTGCCTTGCGTATTATTTATATATCGTATGAAAAAATAAAATTTATATTCTTGATTGAATTAATATCTTTGGTTCTTAAACAACTTTTTAATTTTTTTTTGTTAATTACATTATTTGTTTACTGATGAGCTGATTTCATTTTTAAAAATATTTTAGGTCAAAAAAACACTTATCGCATATGAACCTAATGTTTAGGCCAAAAAATCTCAAGCCTACTATTTGGTAACAATGAAATATGTTAGCTCTGTTTTATATCATGATTTAACAATTTAAAGGTAAATTATGGTTAAGGAAAGTTTACGTTCACGTGCCAATCCTATCTATCTTCAATATTTTCTCATTTTTGTGTCACTTTTACATTTTGGTTATTGCTCGATATAAATATTGATTTTTGAGTTTATTCTCATTTCGTTACTTTGTTTTAGCCTGAGATTTAAAAAATGTTTAAAATTTAAAATTATTAAAGAGATACATAAGGTAAAGAGCTGCGCCTTGTGCATAATAAATATTTTATATTATTACTTATTTTATATTTTTCTGCATATTATGAAATAATAAAATAATAATTATATATTAAACAATTAAGAATTCAGTTACTATTATGTAATAAATTGGCGTGCACATATAAATCAAACGACCATTCTTGTTTATTCGCAATAATTTTAGGGTAAATAAACCAAAACAATCAATCTTATTTATCGTATTAAATTTAAATGATATTAACATAGATATATAGTATACTTTTAGTATGGATATTTATTAAATGAGTTTTCTACTCATATGATTTTATGATTATTTGCATATTTTTGTAGAAAAATTTTACACCAACATTTTTTTTCATGTGGAATTTTTAGTGGTTTCAATAATTTATAATCATCTAAAAAAAACAATGAAGATTTCAAAATTAAAATATTAACTTTTCAATATATGTTCAACGCATATATCAAAATATAAGTATGTATTTTCATATGATGTATAGTTTAATTTAAATGATAAAATATATATATATATATATATAAAACCTTGTTCACAGAAGTTTATGTGAGACTTTTAATAGTTTTAGTAATTTATACTCGTTTTGAAAAATTCAAAATACAACATATACAAAAAAATTTAAATTTTTATTATATGATTAATGTAATTGTGTAATTTATTTTAATAATAAATAATTAAAAATGATAGAAAATATACAAATTATTAGCGAATCTTTATTATTTAAAATCATTAATTGCTATATATATATCTTAATCACATTAGTTAATTCCGTAGGTTTTATTTAAGGAAAAATATATAATAATTTCAATTTGATAAATGAATGGTCCGGATATACTATATAATATAACATTCGCTCACAATTTAATTTTGGACTAACTAAATTGTCAATGGATTCTCAAACCACCACATAAGAAAAATTAAAATTTCAGTTACGTGACAATTCAATATAACACTTTTTTAATAAATACAAACTACATGTTATAATTTTTTAAATGTTTCTTTATTCCGAATAATCGCTAACCACCGATAAATTGTATGTGTTGCACCTAATGTAAATTCCGAACAAAGCTTTTATTCTATTCAAAGTGAAGTTAGTACACCAATCAAAAAGACGTTTATATCTATACTATTAAAGCGGAATCCTATTGTCATTTTTACCTTAACTTGCAATTTTTTTTACTAACATTGCATATTTCATTAAGGGCAATCAAGTAATATTAATAACACATCTATATTGGGTCATTTGTTTCGGATCCAACCCACATCAGATCTCTCTTGGGCCATTTGGGCCGATTAAGAAATCAGGTCAAATTCTCACATTTTTTCCTTTGGGCCATTGAGTCCAAGTTCAAATAATTTTTTTTCAACTATTCTTAATTATTATTTTTTCAACTATTCTTAATATAATTTAAGCATTAATAAAAAAATTGATTTTTTTCATTTAAAAGTATAAATGTTTATTAAAAGTATATAAACTTTTTTATTAAAATATTAACAACATAGTAAAATTAATTTATCAGAGTTATACCAACTTAATTCATTAAAGAAATAAAGTTTAATTTTTTAAACATAAATAGTCATTTAAAATTAAATACGATAAGTAAAATAAAAAATTTAAATCTTTTATAAAATAAAACACAAATATATGAAAATATGACATTTACTAAATATTTGTCAATTGAAAAAAAAATAAACCGCGCTTTCAAAACGTGAATCAAAGTCTAGTTTACCAATTAAAAACAAAGTTTTCCTTTTAACTATGGTTTTTTTTTTTTTTTTTTTTTTGAACAACTCCTTTTAACTATGGTAAGTTTGGAAAATATAGTGAGAACATATTGACAAAACTCTCGTGGCATTTTGTCTTGGAAGACTTTCTCAACTTGGGTAGGTATAATAAACTAGTGAAACAGAGGAAACCCAAACCTCGCCGCCTAAATCGATGGAGCCTTCTTCCCTGAGAGCAAACCAATCATCGATTCTAAGCGAAATCGAACGTATGCCAGAAGCTCCACGTCAGCGTATCTCTCATCACCGTCGAGCTCGCTCGGACACTTTCTTCTCCGGCGAATCAATTGACGATCTGCTCCTTTTCGATCCTTCCGATGTTGATTTCTCTTCTCTCGATTTCCTCAACGCTCCAACACCTCAAACACAACCCCAACCACAACCGTCTCCGATGTCCGTCGATTCACCTCCGGAAGAGACCTCATCCAACGGTGCTCCCCCCATTCCTCTTCCTCCTGGCCGTCACGTTCGAAGCTTCTCAGTTGATTCCGAATCCAATTTCTTCGACGATCTAACGGCCACTGAGGATACTCAATTCGCCCGACCTACAAGCTCTGGAGGGAGAAAGGGTCATCATCACCGGAGCAATTCTATGGATGGAGCTACAAGTTCGGGTTCGTTTAACATGGACTCGATTCTAGCCGCCGTCAACTGCAAAGACGGTGCTAAGAAGAACATGGGTATGGCTAGTGACAGACTCGCCGAGCTTGCGTTGCTTGATCCCAAAAGAGCTAAAAGGTAAAGTATCCTCGGGTTTCTTTTTCCTTCAAACATTCTTTCATTCATACGTCTTCTTGACAGGATTCTAGCAAATAGACAATCCGCGGCTAGGTCAAAAGAGAGGAAGATTAAGTATACTGGTGAGCTGGAGAGGAAGGTACAGACACTTCAGAACGAAGCAACTACACTCTCTGCTCAAGTCACTATGTTGCAGGTAATTACTTTACTTCTTTTATTCATTGTTTGTGCTTATGTATCTGATACCTGCTATGTTGATCTGAGTTGTATTTGGAGATCTCTACAACTTTGTTGTTGTATTCTTGACATTAATGAAAAGAATTCATGATCAATAAAGGAAGAATTATTTTTTTTGAATCCTTATTAGTAAAAAATTGTTCTTGTTATGTTTGTGTCATATAAGTCATCAATATACCGAAAACAGTTGCTTAAGTGATTTTTGTATAAAATGATTTCTTGTCTGGAGAGCATATTTCCTGTGTTTGCGCACTTATGTGCTCTTTCTGTATATTGTGCAGAGAGGAACATCAGACCTGACCACTGAAAACAAACACCTCAAAATGCGGTTGCAAGCATTAGAACAACAAGCTGAACTTAGGGATGGTGAGCCACTTTTCACTGGAATAAACCAATGTTTTGATGCCAGAGATAATATTGTTCGGTGTACTTGCAGCTTTGAATGAAGCACTGCGGGGAGAACTGAACCGACTGAAGATAGCCGCTGGAGAAATTCCTCAAGGGAACGGAAATTCATTCAACAACAACCGCTCGCAATTCTCATCTCAGCTGGGGAACAACAAGAACCAGCAGATGAGCACAAATGGGCAGCCATCGAGCTTCATGGATTTCAACAAGAGAGGCTAAGTTCCCAATCTTAGCTTTGTTACTCATTTGGGGATATGCTATATTGGATGTATGTATGTTTATGTTTGTTTTATGGTTTGTGTTAAAGTAGTTTGATTGTATGTCTATGGCGTTGTATGTTCATATCAATATCACGGTCCTCATATATATTAAGAGTAGGAACTACTGTAATATTTCTCCAGACATCTTTATTGCATACATATTTACACAAAGTTTAGCACCAATCATCTAAAATGCATAGAACACATCACACAATGGTTTAAAATCATGACCTTTTATTAATAAGTGGAAGTGAAACTGGAAAATTTTACGAAAAATTCGTGACTGCAACGAATAGAAATTTAAACCAGAAACAAAGAAACGCCAAACATATGGTGAAACTGCACGGTCACTTGTGAGCTGGACAGACGCAGTTGTTGGTTCCTACATCCTTTGCAAGGCATGGTGTTTGAGATCCATCCTTACACCAGATCGATCTGTGTTCGACCAGGTCTTTCAGAAAATGATCGAGTTTCTCGATTGTAACACTTGGCATCACCACCACATGAGCTATATCGCCTTGGCAAGCGAGCTGCCACCTTCTAACAAATTCTTCATCTTTGGGCCTTTCAAAGACAACAGTGCTGCTAAGCTCGTTGAGCATGGCGCTGATCCCAGCTTCACGGAGTCTGTCTTTAAGGTAATGGGCATTCCTCAGGCATTTCTGAACTTCTTTCTGGAATCCTTTGTACCCTTTCCGGTTTAGAGTGTACCAAAGGAACAAAGGAGCATGCCCGTTTCTGCTCCCCATGATAGTTGCATCCCTAGACGCCAGGTACTCAACGTTACTGGACAGGACTTTGATGTGTTTCATTCTTGTTATCTGAACACCACAAGGCATTGGACACCCGACGAATTTGTGGCCCGACACACTCACACTCCCTATCGGTTTATTGAACGTGACTTTTGGTGCCTAGATAGAAAAATGATTGGTCAGAGCACAGTTAAGGTAATCACAATGGAAGACTGTACACTTACACGTTTGACAAAAGGCATCATAAGTCCGAACAGAGCTCCATCGCAGTGAATATAGAACCTGTCATGTGAGAACCCACACTCTTCAAGAGTTTTGATTACAAGGTCGAGATCATCAACGGCTCCTTTAACCGTTGTTCCTGCAAGAAATAACAAACCATCAGCAAACACACAAACGAAGTAACAAAGAGAAACACAAACCTATGTTAACATTAAGAATGGCGGGTTTATCTTTGTTAGCCAACAGCTTTCCTCTGAGATCATCACAGTCAATCTCCCCGGAGATAAGCGTATCAACCTTGTCACATTCCATTCGATACATACGAGCTGCTTTAAACACAGAGTAATGCGATTCAGTCGAAGCATACAGAATCCCATCAGGTAACATCTCTCTCCTGAAAGAAAAACAATATCAAGAACCGATTGAAAACAGATCACACAAACAAAGAAAACGTACCCAACTAAAATGCCGTGAAGGTTTCCTTCTGTGCCACAGTTAGTGATGTAACCCCAATAGTCATCTCTTTCAATCTCCCAGAGACGAGCAAACCAATCCAAGACGCCAACTTCGAAAGGCCTAGAGTGCACTCCATAGTTGCTTTCGATAAACGGATCTCCGAGGTTGTTAATGGAGAAATGCTGCAACTGCCCAAGCGCACCGTAGTCGAAATCCAAGTTATATGGATAACCTACACCATAAATCATCATTTCAAACAAACAGAATCTTAGAGCCTAGGATCTACCAAAGTTTACCTAGATGATATTTGGTTCGTTCAACCAAAGTTTTCCGGTAACGAGCGAGAACGCTAGCCATGTAAGCTTCCTTGTCTCCGGTGAACTCGTCGTTTGACTCCGGTTCCGTCACGGCAAGAGACGTCGTGTGCACATTCCTCCCGAGGACCATTTCTCTTTCTCCTCCACCGTTTGTTACCGGGGAAGGTAACGGTTCGGTGACTAGAGCGGTTGGATCGAAATCATCAGACAATATTTCCACTTTTTCAGACATGGCAAGGATTGTATGATCAGATTCCAGAGGTCCAACCATGGTGCTTTTAAAAGATGCAGAAAGGAGGAGAATCTCTGGTAAATGCAGATCTGAGAGAGAGAGAAGGAAGTGATTGGTGGAGAAGCGGTGGGGCACAAGACCGAGACCGAGGGAGACGCGGCCTCGTTAATTTATAATATGTAACAAAGGAAAAAAAAACAAATTTGATTCCTTCCTTTTATGTGCCCTTCCTTTCGTTGCTGCCTCCCCCTCCTCTTGTTCAATGAGATTTTTTTTTATATCAACCAATAAGATTTATTTTTAAATTAATAAATTAAAAGATTCTTCCAACTTACCAAGAGACTATCTTCCTATATAGGGTTACCCAACCCAGCCCTATATAATCTAAACTCAGCCTAATCCTTTTAAAACCCATCAAAATACGTAAAAGAGGGCTGAATCCTTTTCAACCCTTTTTAAATCCTTTATCTCTTTTTATGTGAATACATTTTCTATAATCTCTTACAAAATACATATTATCTAATATATTAACATGTGTTTGAAAAAAAAAATCTAATATATTAAAATAAACAAAAAATGGTTTTTGATTGAAATATTTCTTGTTTTTAATTTAGGAAAAGAAATTAAGTGCAGAACATTGATTTTGACATAATGTAATATCTATCAATTGTGCTTTATTTCTACCGGTTTTACCTTTGATTCATACAATTTGTCAGTGGCTTTAAGATGTGGAGATGACGTTGACAAAATCCAAGTGTGGCCAATAATTATTGCAAACTGTCACCAACAAAAGGAAGATAATATAACCACATCACATACACATAACCGCAAACATTTCATTAATTTTACTTCATATCACCACAAACATTTCATTAACTCCAACTTTTAAATACTAAAGCCTAAATGGACCACTAAACCCAAACTCAAATGTAAACTATTATATATTTATAATTTTATATAAAATTAAAATCTGAAAATATATATAATATTTTGTGATATTAAACTATAGTATATAAAGATGTAAAATATCATACTAAACTCTAAACCCAACCCCTAATTACTAAACTCTAAATCATGGCCACTAAATCTTAAACCCAAATCTAAGCTATAATATATATTTAAAAGAAAATCAAAATCTGAAATATATAAAATTTTATAATATTTTCAAGTACTATACATACATAGTATGGAACAATGTATAAAATAGTATACAAATGTTTGTTCTATTTATGTTAGTTGGGAATCATATGTAAAATAGTAGAAGAAGAAATAAAAGTATTTGTTGATGAAAAAGACGTTCTTGAACTAGACATGACCCTAACATTGTCAAACATTTGAACAAAACTAATTTTATATTACGAGCAATCATACAAAATGGCATAGAAGAGAAATATCAAATTTGAAGACATGACATATAAACCCTAAACTCTAGTTTTAAAAGAAAATTACTAAACCCTAATCACTAAACCATAAACCCAAATATAAACCCTAAACCCTAATCACTAAACCCTAATCACTAAACCCTAAACCCAGATATAGACTCTAAACACTAATCACTAAACCCTAAATCCTAATCACTAAACTCTAAACCCAAATATAAACCCTAAACCCTAATCACTAAACCCTAAACACATATATAAACCCTAAACACTAATCACTAAACCCTAAACCCTAATCGCTAAACCCTAAACCCTAATATAAACCCTAAACCTTAATCACTAAACTCTAAACCCAAATAAAAACCCTAAACTCTAATTACTAAACCCTAAACCCTAATCACTAAACCCTAAACCCAAATATAAATCCTAAAAACTAAACTCTACTCACCCACATAAATACTAAAACCCTAGACAAACCCCTAGTTACTAAATCTAAACCAAAATAACTAAAGTATAAACCCAAACAAAATCTATATAATATGTTGTCAATTTTCTCAACGTAGACGACATAGTATGGAACCGCTATAAATAGTATAGATGTACTCGTCCACTCCATTTACATTTTCCAAATGACCAAGTTTAAGAACGAAATTACTAAACCCTAAACACTAATTATTAAATCCTAAACCCAAATATAAACCCAAAACCCTAAACTGTAAACCCAAATCTCAAAATCTAATGCAAACCTCAACTTCACCACCATTCCTCTAAATAATAGAATTTAGATCTCTAAACTATAATTGGTAATAATAAAGATTCCAAATAATCAAATTTGTGCAACATTTAAAAAATGAATTTTATATTACAATCAATCACAGAAAATGACAGTGAAAATAACTATCGAATTTGAAAACATGGCATATTATTACATTTTAAGGAATAGTATGGCATTTCGTCTCAAATAGTATGGTATCTTTACACAAATAGCTACCCTAAAGAATATATACTATACTATTCATTTCACCGAATATAGTATAGACAAAAAGTTCATCTTTTTTAATTCTTCATTCTTAGACATGCTGATACGCATTTATTTGGTTCACTCTCATTATTCTTTACTACCATATAGAGATCGTCTTCATCTACTCCTTTTTTTCTGACACAGCAACACTTTACAGATCCGCCGTCGTTATTCTTCATCAGTGGATATCTATCATGGATCTATTGCAAGATTTAAAAACGAAAACAATATGAAAACAAAAGCATGATTGTAAGAATCAGTGAGTTAAGAGATGGAGGAAAAAATTAAAGAGTTGGTGTGTGTTTTCACCGTCTACGCCTTCATCATTACTTTATTTTTACCACAGTTGATTGTTCTTCTCGTGAGAAGAAATCAATTCAAGAAAAAATCTGGGAAGAAGAATTTCATCTACTGTTAAAGTTACCAAAATAAAGCACATGTGAGAGAATGTGTGATTTTCAAGGGCCACACGTAACTTTTGAGTATTATTATTATTATTAACTTTTCTTTATTTTTTCTTGCAGGTTTCAACCGATTGTATCTGAGAGCAATATGACAATATTATGTATAAGAAGGAAAGTGTATAGGTGATGTAGGTTTTTTGGTTAGCCATTGAATTATAATTTGTTTGATGGTTATACAACTCAATTTCCCTTTAATCTAAACCCTTGTGATAACGACAAAAAACTTATTTTTATTATGGTGAAAAACAAATAAATTTTTTTTTTGATTATGTAAAAAAAAAACTGAATTCTACGATTTTGGCGGGAAACCTCATTTTCTCTGTTTTGGCGGAAAAAACTCGATTTTTTTAGAAGTCTTATTTTTGTGGTTTTGGTGGAAAACCTCGATTTTTCGGTTTTGGCAGAAAATCTCGATTTCTTGGTTTTTGCGGGAAGTCTTGTTTTACGGTTTTGGCAGAAAACTCGATTTTTCGGCATTGGCGGGAAAACTTGATTTCTCGATTTTGGCGGAAAATCTTGGTCTACGATTTTGGCGGGAGCCTTCGATTTTGGCAGGAAACCTCGATTTCTCAATTTTGGTTAGAAATCCTATTTTACGGTTTTGGCGGGCATTTTTTGCGGAAAAACTTGATTTCTCGGTTTTGGCGGAAAACCTCGATTTCTCGGGTTTGGCGAGAAACCACGATTTTTGGGTTTTGACGGAAAATCTTGTTTTATGGTTTTTGCGGGAAAAATCGATTTCTCGATTTTGGCGAAAAAACTCTATTTCATAGAAGAAGTTTGAGAAGTGACTTATGCTGCTGTATCATTCATAAAAGAAGTTTGAGAAAATTTCTTATAATTTGATTGGTCTAAAGTTTTAATTCTTATTTATTTTTTAAGTAACTCTTAAGATAACTAATCCTAGAACTAACGTAATCTTATTGCCAAACAAGTAACAATTTTAACCTAACATCTCTTTCTTCTCTACTCATTTATCATTAACCTATACCTAATGTAATCTCTGCGAGATTTGCTCACCATACAATCATATCATGCAATCGCCATTAACGAAAGATGGAGGCAATAACTCTAACGACAAAACCTTTCTCAATTGCACGAAAATAAAGCTTTTCCAGGTATTTTCGTAACTAACCTTTTGTAGATTATGGGTTCTTTTTATGATAAAGACATCGATTAAAAGTTATATATATTAGCAAATCAGTATAGTCTCAAACGATTATGTAAGAACACAAATAAAGAACTCTCTTTATTAATCTCTCTTAAGGAAACACTCAAAAACCTTAAGCTTATCAAACACAATCTCTCAAAACTCACAAAGGTATGCAACACTCTTGCAACTCATTATATAGAGATGATATTTCCTAAACTCATTAGGAACACATATTTCCCTTTTTCCTTTATTCCTAAACTCTTTAGTATAGCTTAGATCCCAAGTTATCTTTAAGTTTATCAACATTTTCCCCCTTAAGCTTAAAGTTAACTTCTTGAACTCCCACAAGTTCTTTCATCTCTTTGAACTTGATTCTCCCAAGTGCCTTTGTTAGAATGTCTGCCTTTTGCTCTGTACCGGGAACATGTTGTACTTCAATCTGCTCGTTCTCTACACACTCTCTGATAAAATGATATCTCTTGTGAATATGCTTGCTTCGCCCATGGAAAACCGGATTCTTGATGAGTGCAATAGCTGACCTGTTATCAATGTATATCGTTACCATCTTGCATGAATTGTCTGTGACCTCCTCGAGAATTTCTTGCAACCATATTGCCTGTTTGGCTGCTTCTGTGGCTGCCATAAACTCAGCTTTGCATGATGATAAAGCTACTGTCTCATGTTTCTGAGAACACCAAGTAATAGGACATTTATTCAAATATAATATGTGCCCTGTTGTGCTTCTTCCGTCATCTTCATCTATATTATGGCTACTATCATTGTAACCAATAAGCTCCATCTTAGATCCTTGTGTAAACGTCAAACCATGAGTCACAGTACCCTTCAAATATCTCAGTATTTGCTTCAATGCAGCCGCATGAGAGGTCTTTGGTTTGTGCATATAGCGACTCAGTAAACCCACGCTGTAGGCTAGATCGAGACGCGTGTGCAACAGGTAACGAAGGCAACCTATGTTTCTCCTGAACTCCTTTTCATCAACGCCTTTCTCTTCTTCTGCACTTGATAAGACCAGTCCTGCTTCCATCGGTGTCTGTACTGCATTACAGTCTTGCATTCCCGTCTCCTGTAGTATCTTAGTCGCATATCTCTCTTGTTTAAGAGTTATTTCACCTTTATGCTGCTGTACTTCGATCCCAAGGTAGTAGGTTAGTAGGCCGAGATCACTCATCTCGAAGATAGTCGACATCTTTCGTTTGAAGTCATGAATCATGCTGATACTTGACCCAGTAATAAGTCAGTCATCAACGTATACAGCTACCATGATTAAAGTATCCTTCGATCGTCGATAGTACAAGGATGGTTCTTTCGAGCACTTGATGAATTTCAGTTTTGCGAGCTCCTTGTTTAGCTTCTCATTCCAAGCTCTCGAGGCTTGTCTCAGTCCATAAAGAGCTTTATTAAGTTTGTACACCTTGTTTTCACTCCCTTGATCACAAAACCTTCAGGTTGTGTGACATACACGTCTTCTTTTAGATCACTATGTAGAAACGCTGTCTTGACATCTAGATGGTGTATTTCTCAACCAATAGAGGCTGCTAGCGCAATGATGAATCTCACAGTCTCAATGCGTGCTACTGGCGCAAACACTTCCTCAAATCGATTCCATACCTCTGTATATATCCTTTTGCCACCAATCTAGACTGTGTTTATTTATACTTCCATCCGAGTTTTTCTTTAACTTTAAAATCCACTTCAGACCTATGGCTTTTGCTCCTTGAGGTAAATCAGCTAGATCCCACGTCTTATTCTTTATGATAGACGCGATCTCGTCCTCACACGCATCCTTCCACACCTTTTCTTGCATGGCATCCTCAAACTCCATGGTTCTTCGTTTATAAGCAATAGAAGTCTTTCCCCCTCTTCTTCTGCAAGAAGAATGTAATCACTCAGATAGCTTGGTGTCTTTGTAGCTCTAGTCGACCTACGAAGCTCGTGTGGTTCATCGTTATTGTCCTCGTCTGTCTTGCTTGTCGTTATGAGTGGGTTTGTGTCTCCTTCTTCTTCGTTGACTTCACTAATCTCCTCTGTTTTCTCTTCATCTGCTTCGATTTTGATGCCTTGGTTCCCGAATGCTCCAAGCATTATTTTGAACATTCCTGGTTCCTCGGTGTCGTCTCTGTTTTTGTTCCATATCCATGATCTGCCCTCGTCGAACACACATCTCTGCTCACGACTATCCGTCTTGTCATCGGATCCAATAACCTATATGCCTTAGAACCAGGCTCATTCCAAGGTGTATCAACACCCTTGATCTATCGTCGAGTTTTCGCAGATGTGGAGCTTCTATCTTTGTGTGTCCAACGCATCCAAATACTCTTAGATGTTACACGCTTGGTTTTCTTCCCTTAAATACCTCATATGGAGTCTGTGCGCTTAAGCTTCTTGTCGCCACTCGATTGATTGAAATAAGTAGCATGCCGTATGGCTTCTCCCCACATATAATTTGGCATGCTTGTGTGTTTCAACAAGCTCCTGGTCATCTTAAGCAATGTTCTGTTTCGACGTTCTACTACTCCATTCTGCTGCGGAGTGTATGGAGCGGTTAGGTGTCTATGTATCCCTGACTCTTCACAGAACACATTGAACTCTGATGAAGTAAACTCGCCGCCTCTATCTGTCCGCAAAGTTTTGATACTTTGCTTTGCTTCTTGTTCTACCATTACCTTAAAGTTTTTTGAACTTCTCGAATGCGTCGCTTTTCTCTTTCAACAATATAGTCCACATATAGCGAGAATGATCGTCAATAAGAACAAATATGTACCTATTTCTTGCTGAAGTTGATGGTGTTATGGGTCCATAGATCTCCATGTACTAGTTCAAGTACCCTGACGCTCTAAAGGTTGTTGACTGTGGGAATGACGCTCGTGTTTGTTTTCCAAGAAGGCAAGCCTCGCATATCTCCTTTTCAACGTTGATCTTTGGTATCCCATCACCAATTCCTTTTGTATCATTAGCTTCATCGAGTCTACGCCATATGCCCCTAATCTCGCGTCCATCGTGCGCAATTCTGATGGATAGCCATCTGGAAACACTCGACATTATTTATCTCCATCGCGACTTTATACAACCTGTA
>NW_026015921.1:0-1435 GCF_020379485.1 Brassica napus | reverse complement strand
TTCCTCTTTTCATTTATCAATTAAATCTTTTTTTATCCATAGAAAATAAATATTTAGGCATATCTAGTCTTCACTTCATATTCGATCCATGAAGTTTATTTATTTGCTACAGCTGATAAAAATCGTTTTGGACGATGCTTAATCGTTTTGGGAGATGCTTATGTAGAAAGCCTTTTTTTTTCCTAGTATTTCATTGACTAGCTGTTCGTTCTTTTTTTTCTATAGTGGAGATAGTCGCACGTAAGACAGATCACAGCCATATTATTAAAAGCTTTGTGGTAAAAAGGGGTTTCGTTCTAATGCCCGAAAATATATTCTAAAGCTTTGGTATGTCCCCCATTACTTGTGTGGATAAGGCCTATATTATAGAGTATATAACTTCGATCATAGGGTCAATTTCTAGTCGCATAGCTTCATAATAATTCTGATGCTTCCGCATAATTTCCTTCAGATTGAGCCGACATCCGTTACGGTCGTCATTCGCTTAACGAATTCTCCGTTTCAGAACCGTATGTGAGATTTTCATCTCATACGGCTCCTCCTTTAGGTGCATAATGAAAATAATAAAAATATGGATATGGAAAAAATTTGATGTCATTATGAAAACTAAGCGGGGCTAATGTTTTTTACAAGAAATCCCTAGCCAACCTTCTTGTAAAAGATCTTTTCTTACTACCAAGTGGATGATTCATATTCATACTAGATAAAAATAAAAAGGAAACTCTAACAATTTCTTGTTCTCAACGCCCCTAAATTCCAGGAATTAGTCACTTCAACAGTCTTCAATGGTTATACGGGTATCCAAAGTACGGACGAGATGGATGTTTATTGTTCCAACCATTTTAATTAGTCCCAATCCCAACGAAGAAGAAAGAAAAGGAATCTTTTTGAAGAAAGTTTTTCGTGTTGTTGATTTCTCGGCGCGTAGTTGCTTCTTCCCCTGTGCCTCCTATTCGTATATGTATTAGTCTAGTAGGATTGATCTGTAATACGGGAACCGTAGGTAAAAAACCTTTGCTCAATACTAGAATTCATAATTGAAGCATCTAAGGCTGCACTAATCGTGGATACATGACAGAAGGGATTGCTTTTTTATATTATAAACTTCACCTTCAAAAGCGTAGATTTTTTCACAATACTCATTTTTTTCTATTCCAAATGGTGAGAAATAGAAAAAAAAATATAAGATAATCAAATCGCACCATCTCTGTAATAAGTAAATGCCTCTTTTTCTCCGGAAGTTGTCGGAATGACTCGTAATAAGATATCGGCTACAATTTAAAGGTTTTATCAATAAAATTTCCATTATACGCGATCTTGGCATAGGTAGTAATCCATTCTAACTCTTTTTATTTCTTAACTTTTCTTTTGTGAGAAAATTTTCTCACAAACAAAGGGAATTTTTATAGTACGAACTAACATAAAAGCGGGACTC
>NW_026015920.1:157500-163608 GCF_020379485.1 Brassica napus | reverse complement strand
CGCAGTTGGCACCGTAACCCGGCTTCCGGTTCATCCCGCATCGCCAGTTCTGCTTACCAAAAATGGCCCACTTGGAGCTCTCGATTCCGTGGGATGGCTCAACAAAGCAGCCACCCCGTCCTACCTATTTAAAGTTTGAGAATAGGTCAAGGACATTGCGTCCCCGATGCCTCTAATCATTGGCTTTACCGATAGAACTCGTTTCCAAGCTCCAGCTATCCTGAGGGAAACTTCGGAGGGGAACCAGCTACTAGATGGTTCAATTAGTCTTTCGCCCCTATACCCAAGTCAGACGAACGATTTGCACGTCAGTATCGCTGCGGGCCTCCACCAGAGTTCCTCTGGCTTGCCCCGCTCAGGTCATAGTTCACCATCTTTCGGGTCCGACCGGCATGCTCACACTCGAACCCTTCTCAGAAGATCAAGGTCGGTCGGCTGTGCACCCGTGAGGGATCCAGCCACTCAGTTCCTTGCGCCTTACGGGTTTACTCCCCGTTGACTCGCACACATGTCAACTACCTTGTTCCGTGTTTCAAGACGGGCGAATGGGGAGCCCACAGGCCGACGCCCGAGCAGCAGATGCCGAGGGCACGGTGAGGCGCGTGCTTGCAGACCACGATTAAGGCCAGAGACGCTCCGCGGGCGTAACAAAAGCCCGGGCTTAGGTCACCACCTAATCCGCGTCGGTTCAACGCCCCGAATCGATCAGCGGATCGGATTGCTCCTGTCCGCATCCGACACAGGACGCATCGCCGGCCCCCATCCGCTTCCCTCCGACATTTCAAGCCATCTTTGACTCTCTTTTCAGTCATTTCATTTTACCTCGCTTGGTGGGTTGGTACTTGTTCACTATCGGTTCTCTCCCATATTAGCCTTGGACAGAATTTACCGCCCGATTGGGGCTGCATTCCCAAACAACCCGAACTCGTAGACAGCGCCTCGTGGGCGACAGGGTCCGGGACGACGGGGCTCTCACCCTCCTGGCGCCCCTTTCCGGGAACTGGGGCCCCCGGTCCGTCGCTGAGGACGCTTCTCCAGACTACATTCGAACGTCGAAGACGTCCGATTTTTAAGCTGGGGGCTCTTCCCGGTTCGCTCGACGTTACTAAGGGAATCTGAAGAACCCTAAGGAACGAACACTCAACCGGTTCTGATGATATGAACTCGATCTGAAGAGATAGAGAACTGATGGATTGTTTAGTGACACAAAGGGGTGCGGAAGTCCCAATGATACTACTAGAACTCTCAATGGCCGCTTGATTTGACACACAAGTCCGGCTCAAAGAAAGGGGAATCACTTGGAGATAACCTCACCAAGGGAACAAGAATGTTCTAATCAAAGAACAAAGAAAGAACACTCAAAATGAATAAGGAAAATCGATTATTTTATCTCAAAGAGGTGTTCACATACTTATACAACTTGTAGTCAAAGATAATAAGTAGAATGTGTGAAAAAGAGACATAGAAAATAGATAGAAGACCAGATCTAGTCAAAGCACAGAAAATAATGTTGACTGGTCGATTTGAACTCTTCGGCTACTCTTGTCCAGATTCGATGTAACTGATAGCACGTCCCGCGGTGAGAAGAAGTACACGGCCGGTTCGTTCTTCATGTACGGACGGATGACTTTCATGAACTGTTCCGGGCCAAAAGGTGGCTAAGTCTTCGGACAGCCTCAAGAGTCTTGCCTTAGAGAGATTTGGCTGATCAAAGTTCATGAACTGATCGAAGTGTCGGATCAGTTCATCAGAACGATCGCCGGTTCGGCCAAGACGGCTTAAGAGCGAGAACCATGGTCGGATTTGGATTCCACTCGAACAACTTCACTTCTGGCTTGACCAAAGGACTTAGCATGTCGAACAGGACGGGAGAGGCGAACTTCAGTACGGTTGATTTGGCCATCTGGTCGTGGGTTATGCTGAAGCTCCAAACCGGACGAGTGCGGGTCAAGACGATACACGGCCCGAGCGGTATGTTCGGCCCGATCGATGGACTGAACCTCAGTTGCGTTGTTCCGGACGTTCTGATCCTCGTTCTGATCTGATTCCATGGACTGATCCTCGGACTGGGGCACATCATTCCCTCCTTCTTCAAAAGGATTTGACCACAAATCCGGATCATCTACAATAAAAGGGGAAAGATCAGAAACATTAAAGCTCGAAGAAATGTCATACTTACCTTGAAGATCAAGCTGATAAGCATTGTCATTGATCTTTTTGAGGATCTGGAATGGACCATCGACCCGAGGCATAAGTTTAGACTTTCTTTCTTCTGGAAATCGCTCCTTCCTCAAGTAAACCCAAACAAGATCGCCTTCTTTGAAAATAACTTCCTTTCTTTTCTGATTGGCATATCTTTTATAGATCTCGGTCTTGGCTTCAATGTTTGCACGAACCTGTTCATGTAGCTTTTTGATAGTGTCCGCCTTCCTCTTGCCATCTGTACTAACTCTTTCACTCAAAGGCAAAGGTAAAAGATCAAGTGGACACAAAGGATTAAACCCATAAACAACTTCAAAAGGAGAAAACTTCGTAGCAGAATGCATTGCATGATTGTAAGCAAACTCAACATGTGGTAAACATTCTTCCCAAAGCCTAAGATTCTTCTTAACCAAAGACCTAAGCAGAGCAGACAAGGTTCGATTAACAACTTCAGTTTGACCATCAGTTTGCGGATGACAAGTTGTAGAAAACATCAATCTTGTTCCTAGTTTAGACCATAAGGTTTTCCAAAAGTAACTAAGGAACTTAGCATCACGATCAGATACAATGGTCTTAGGCATTCCATGCAACCTAACAATCTCTCTAAAGAACAAATCAGCTACTTGTGTGGCATCATCAGTTTTATGACAAGGAATGAAATGAGCCATTTTCGAAAATCTGTCAACAACAACAAAGATTGAATCTCGTCCAGACTTAGACCTTGGCAATCCTAACACGAAATCCATAGAAATGTCTACCCAAGGATGAGAAGGAATAGGAAGTGCAGAATACAAACCGTGGTTTGAAGACTTGGATTTAGACTTCTTGCACACCACACAACGGCTACATATCCGTTCCACATCTTTCATTAAGCTCGGCCAATAGAAGTGATCATGAACCGCCTTGTAAGTCTTTTTGACACCAAAATGTCCCATAAGCCCACCTCCATGAGCTTCCCTGAGAAACAACTCCCTCAAAGAACATTGGGGCACACACAAACGGTTATCAAAGAATAAGAAACCAGAATTTTGAAAGTATTTGCCATAAGCAACCTTTGGGCATTTTCGAAAAATCTCTTTAAAGTCCTGATCAGAAGCATAAAGATCCTTGATAAATTCAAAACCAAGCAGTTTAGTTTCAAGAGCTGAGAGAAGAGTATACCTTCGAGACAATGCATCGGCCACAACATTCTCCTTACCTTGTTTGTACTTGATCACATATGGGAATGTCTCAATGAACTCCATCCAACGAGCATGCCTCTTGTTGAGCTTTTGCTGACCCTTAAGGTGTCTTAGAGACTGATGATCAGTGTGGATAATGAACTCCTTAGGCCAAAGATAGTGCTGCCACGTTTGAAGGGCCCTCACCAAGGCATAGAGTTCTTGGTCGTATGTGGGGTAGTTGAGCATGGCTCCTCCCAGCTTCTCACTGAAATAAGCCACTGGTTTTCCTTCCTGCATCAACACAGCACCAATACCAACACCAGAAGCATCACATTCGATTTCAAAAGCTTTAGAAAAATCTGGAAGTACAAGTAAAGGGGCATGAGTCAACTTCCCTTTAAGGATTTCGAATGCTTCTTCCTGAGCTGGTCCCCATTTGAACCCCACGTTCTTCTTGATTACTTCAGTAAGAGGAGCGGCCAAGGTACTGAAGTTTTGAACAAATCGCCTATAGAAGCCGGCAAGGCCATGGAAGCTTCTTACTTCACCAATGGAGGTCGGAATCGGCCAGTCCCGATTGCTTGGACCTTCTGCTCGTCCACTCTCAAGCCATCTGCACCTACAACAAAACCTAGAAAGACCACATGATCTGTGCCAAAAGAACACTTTCCAAGGTTAGCAAACAAACGTTCCTTTCTAAGGACTTCAAGAACAGATTTCAAGTGCTGTTTGTGCTCTTCAAGGCTTTTGCTGTAAATAAGAATGTCATCAAAGTAAACCACAACAAAATGACCAATAAAAGACCTCAAGACATGATTCATTAGGCGCATGAAAGTACTAGGTGCATTAGTGAGACCAAAGGGCATGACAAGCCACTCATACAAACCTAGTTTTGTTTTAAAGGCCGTTTTCCATTCATCACCTTCTTTCATCCTAATCTGATGATAGCCACTTCTCAAATCTATCTTAGAAAAGTACTTAGAACCATGGAGTTCATCAAGCATATCATCAAGACGAGGGATAGGATGTCGATACTTTACCGTGATGTTGTTTATGGCCCGGCAGTCCACACACATCCTCCAGGAGCCATCCTTCTTTGGTACAAGTAGAACAGGCACGGCACAGGGACTGAGACTCTCTCTGATGTATCCCTTTTCAAGCAAGTCATTGATCTGTTTCTCCAACTCCTTGGTCTCGACCGGATTGGTGCGGTACGCTGGTCGGTTCGGTAGAGAGGCGCCCGGGACGAGATCAATCTGATGCTCAATGCCTCTTACCGGTGGCAATCCTTTGGGATTTTCTTCTGGAAACACATCAGAAAATCCTGCAAGATACCTAAAAACTCACTCGGAATCTCCGGTGCCAGATCAGAAGACGATGAGGCCAAGAGAGACTCTTTATAAATCAGTAAGAGAAATGGCTTTGAGAGCAAAGAGACTTCCTTACCTGACTTTCCTTGACAAAGAAGTTGGAGTTTCTGGTACTGGTCTCAGGTTTATCAGCTTTAGAGTCTTGGTCTCGGTTCTTCTTAAGTTGGACCTGGTCTTGATGAACTTCCGAAGGCGACAAAGGCACCAAGGTGATCTTCTTTCCCTGATGATCAAATGAATGCCGGTTTGTGAAACCATCATGCACTGCCTTCTTGTCAAATTGCCAAGGCCGGCCCAAAAGAACATGGCAAGCATCCATGGGAAGCACATTGCACACAACCTCATCCTCATATCGGCCAATGGAGAGTGGAACTGTGACTTGCTCCTTCACATACTGTTCTCCGGCCTCATTGAGCCACTCCAACCTGAAAGGACGAGAAAGAGGTCGAGTAACAAGCCCAAGTTTCTTTACAAGGGTGTCACTAGCCACATTAGTGCAACTACCTCCATCAATGATTAAAGAACAAACTTTATCAGAAATGAGACATCTAGAGTGAAAGAGATTCTCCCTTTGTTCTTTGTCATTGGATTTTGGTTGGACACTCAAGGCACGCCTAGTAACCAGTAGTGAACCATGGCTCGGCTTATCAAGGACATCTTCATCATAGATCGGATCAGAACTTTTCACAAAGGTCGAGCAAAACTCATCGATCACTCCATCGACCTCCTCATCAAAGATGGGATCAGCGGTGTCGTCCAAGACCCTCCTAGTAACAAGAAGGGGACCATGAACCGGGAAGTCAAGTGCTTCTTTCTCATCATCATCATCATACACTGGTCCGAGATCCTCCTTGTCTTCTTCAGATTCGACTTCTCCATTCTCCAAAGCACCATCACCTTTTGGTTTGGACATCGATTGGCATAGTGGCCAAGGCCATGACACCTAAAGCATTGGATGTCTCTAGTTCGTTTGGTAGCCTCTTCTTTCTTTTCTCTATCATCACGAGCAGGGACATTAGTCTTAAAAGCTATATTTGTTGTGGAAGAAGACTTACCCTTGTCTTGATAGTTTGGCTTGGAAGCAAAGGTCGGTTTAGAAGCAAAGGTTGGTTTAGTGAGACCCTTTCTCTTGACTTGTTGCTCGATCAGCACAGCCTTGTGTAGCATCTGCTCCATGCTGTCATAGTCTTCCAGCTCCATGCGGTCTTGTATGTCCCGGTTGAGCCCGGTAAGAAATCTGGCCATGGTGGCGTCTAAGGGCTCTTCTACATCAGCTTTGATCATCAAGGTCTCCATCTCCTGGTGATAGTCCTCAACTGTCTTAGAACCTTGAAGCAAACGCCTGAGTTTATGGTGTAGATCCCGGTGGTAAT
>NW_026015920.1:142500-145000 GCF_020379485.1 Brassica napus | reverse complement strand
AATCATAAAACTCATAAAAAGGTTCATCCTTGTTTCAGGTATAAACTGGCCGTCCCATTCCTCCATCGCAGCCGTCTAGCCGATCTTCCGTCTGTCCGTCCGTCCGATCTGTCCAAGCCGAACCAAAACCAAACCTCAGTCAAGCCATCCGTGTAGTCTGAATCCCAGCCTGCAACATTTGGTATCAGAGCTCAAGCTCCTGAATCTGGTGATATCTTATCCTTGCATCATATCTTATTGCATTTGTTCACCAATTAAAATCAATTAAAAAAAAAACATTCATAGTGTTGCATTTTCTGTCCGATTTTGAATTGCTTGTTCTTGGTTTTAAAACCAGAGATAGGCACGAAAAGGATACCTCATTATCTTGTTTTATTCATTTAGAAAACTCAAAAAAAAAATTCTCTTGTTTGCATTAAGTTGTCTAGCTCCAGTTTCCTTTTTCGGTTTATTTGCATCAAGCATAAAATCCTTTTTTTTTTCTTGTTTTGTTTCTTTTAAATTGAAAACCAAAATAAATATTTATTTCCATTGTTTTATTTTATAGATTTCGAGATTTGCTTGATAAAGTTAAACAAAAAAAAATAGGAGTTAATTTTCCATTTGTTTCAAAACTTTCAAAAAAAAAAAATACTAGGTTTCCATCTTTTTTTTGTTTCTTATTCTTCTTCTTTCTTTTGTTAAGCCACGACTTGATACTCTTATTCTCTGTTTTTGAAAGGTACCAATAAGGGGAGACGCCATGGCAGATTACTTTGAGGAAGAGAGTTCTTATGAATCAAGCCAAGGCTCCGATCTTGATGAAGCCGACCAAGCTTGGTCCGATGAAGAGGATGGCTGTGATGGGTCATGTTCTGATGATAACTACTCTATGTCAGAGTATGGAGACGATCCTGCTGAAGCATATCCTGAACCAGAGCCACCTGATTACTCACATGGAGATACCAGCTACCAAGGAGAGTATGAGGGAGAAACTGAATCAAATATCAGTTTCAATAAAGGAGATGAATGCCATGGAGAAGAGACAGAAGGTGATGATCCTGAAGCTGACCAGGAAGGCTCATGGCAAGAGGAAGCTGATTCTGAAATCAGTTTAGAAGAGGCAAATGAGCATGAGGAAAATTTCTCTAAAACGGAAGAAGTCTATGAAGATGTTGATGGAGGAGAAGCAAGTTTCCAATCTGTTAAAGAAGAAGTTGGAGACGAGTCTCATGCTGAAGGCATACCCTGGTGTGAAGTACCTTACTCTGACCAGGAGGATGAGTACCAAGACGAAACTGGCTCACAAACCAGTGTAGGAAACTCTGAGGGAAACTATGGAGGAAAGCCAGACTCTCAACAAGACATTGCTGAAGAAGAAGAGGCCTTAAGTGAGGCTGGAAGAAATGATGATCAACCTGGTTACGTCATCTTTGCAGGCCATCATCAAGGACCAGAAGCATACTTGTGCTGGGAGAAAGATATGGAACATTGGTTTGATTCTAACCAAGTCCATGAAGAGGATAAGACAGCCATTGCCGAAGACACTCTCACTGAAGATGCCTTTAGAAAGTGGGAACAAGATGCTTACTGGCGACTTGCCTATGATGAACCAGAAGCTACTTGGCAAGAAATGAAAGAACTCTTGTATGAAGAATATGTGAAAGGAGCTGGAGATGAGCTGTTGAATCAGATACGGGTCTATACTAATCTTGAACCAAGGCGGCTGATATTGGCAAAAAGGCCAAATCGAAAGGCTAAGCTCAAAAATGCTCACGACCTAAAGCTACACCAGGAGTCTACACTCATCATCAAGGGAGCAACCGAGCATACAACAGCAGCAAGGGCCAGTGGCGTGCAAGGAGTTCCAACTCCACAAGCCAAAACTCGAGAGCTAAGTACAAAGCCATTGCCTAAGTTCCATGAGAAGAAGAAACCAAGTAAGTCTTCTAAACCAGTAGAATTCATTTGCTATAGGTGTCATGAGAAAGGCCACTTTGCTGTAACCTGTCCAACTAGGCTAGTAGTGACTTCTAATTCACTAGAAGTTAACTTGGATTCAACTAGTGAAGTTATATCTCACTTAGCATGTAAATTTCCTACTTCTGGTATAATGCACTTGTCTTGCCCAAAGGCTGATTATGCAGGTGTAAATATGGACCAGGAGGACGTGGTTTCAAGGTTAAAGCAAGAAGAAATCATCCCTGAACCAGACCCACAAGAAGGACTTAAACCAGCCACTAGAAATCCATTGAAACTAGTAGATGTTTCGGTCCAAGCACATGAGGAGGTACAAAATAATTTAAATAAATTAGTGTGCTCTGTTTATGATTCTTCCAAGGCTACCATGATATGCTTGTCTAGTCCCAAAAGGTGTGACACAGGTACATCATTTAGCAAAGGACCTATGAAGCAAAAGAAGGTGATTTTAAAGAGAGATGACAAGGCACCACCAAAGGAGCCATCTTTGCTTAAACACCTCTCTGGAAAAGATGGCACTACGACCAGTAGCATCTTACTT